>NC_089587.1:28692681-28958037 GCF_019320115.1 Miscanthus floridulus | reverse complement strand
CAGGTGGAGCAGCCGAGGGCGCAGCACAGGGAACTTGATGATGCACGATTCCAGCTAGAGCAGGAGCATGCAGAGCTCGAGCAAGAGATCAAGCGCTGCAGAGACGATGGGTGTGCGCGCGTCATGGCCCGTGACATGAACTAGAAGATCATCGAGGACGATGGAGCCCTCCCACACTTCGCCCGGGCAAGCTAGAACTTCGCTACCACGGCGGCCTTGCTACGAGGGCCGATTTCATTGCAGAATAGACCGAGATCCAAATACCACCAGCTGTCATCGACCAAGAGTACTGGACGATGTACTTCGATGGATCGCTAATGAAGAAAGGCACTAGTGTGGGGCTGAACTTTGTTTCACCCCTCAGGGTACGCATAAGGTACATGGTTTGCATCTATTTCCCTGCCTCCAATAATGTGGCCGAGTATGAGGCACTCATCTACGGCCTACGCATCGCCATCGAGTTGGGCATCCGATGGCTTGACGTTTGGGGCGACTCCTAGCTGGTCATCGACCAAGTCATGAAGGAGTCAAGCTACTGCAGCGCCAAGATGATTGTGTATTGCCAAGAAGTCTGCCAGCTGGAGGACAAGTTTGACGGCCTCGAACTCAACCACATCCTGAGATGGCTCAACGAGGCGGCCGACACATAGGCGAAAATGGCATCCGGCCGAGAGCCAGTGCCGACGGGCATCTTCACTAGCAATTAGTACAAGCCCTCGGTCTACTACGAGGAGCCAGAACAAACCAGTGATGGGTCGCCTACCCTGGGCTCGGGGGCCAACTGACCATCGGTTCCTTTTGGCCCTGAAGTCATGGAGCTTGACGAAGATCCAACGGCAGAGCCCGACCCTCTAGTCGACTGGAGGATGCCTTACCTTGACTACCTCCTCCATGAGGCACTGCTGATGGACAAAATGGAGGCTTGGTGGCTCGCGCATCGCACCAAGTCCTTCATCGCTATTGAGGGCGAGCTCTACAAGTAAAGCCACACTAGAATCCTACAGTGATGTATCCCCATCGAGCAATGGAAGCAGTTGCTGAGGGATATCTACGGTGGGGTCTATGGGAACCATGCCATGCCTAGGACCCTGGTCGGAAATGCATTCTGATAGGGCTACTACTAGCTGATCGCAATAGCCGACACTGAACAGATTGTGCGCACCTGCGAAGGATGTCAATACTATGCTCGGCAGATCCACCTACCGGCCTAAACACTCCAAATGATCCCCATCACATGGTTGTTCACGGTCTAGGGGCTTAATCTGGTCGAACCTCTCAAGAGAGCGTCCGAGGGCTATACGCACTTGTTTGTCACCGTAGACAAGTTTACAAAGTGGATAGAGGCTCGACCGATCTCCGTGATCAAGTCCGAGCAAGTCGTCCTATTCTTCCTTGACATCACCATCGCTTTGGAGTAACAAACTCCATTATCACGGACAACGACACACAGTTCACCAAAAAAAGTTCCTCCAATTCTATGATAAATACCATATCCGCATCGATTGGGCCGTCGTGGCGCACCCACGCATTAACGGGCAGGTCAAGCGTGCAAACGGGATGGTCCTACAAGGCCTTAAGCCTAGGATCTTCAACTAGTTGAACAAGTTTTGTGGACGATGGGTCGCAAATCTCCTCGCGGTGGTCTAGAGCTTGAGGACGACCCCTAGCCGGGTGACTGGCTATACACCCTTCTTCATGGTCTATGGTTCCAAGGCTATCCTCTCGACCGACCTCGATTATGGAGCGCCAAAGGTCAGGGCGTACGATGAGTTGGGTACCAAGGCGTCCCTCGAGGATGGACCAGCTCTATGAAGTGCGCGACATTGCCCTCCTTCCCTTGGCCAAGTACCAGCAAGTGTTGTGTCGGTACCACAGCCATCGAGTGCGGGGTTGGGCCTTCAACGTCGGGGACCAGGTGCTCCACCTTGTCTAGAGCAATAAGAACCGCCACAAGCTCTCTCCATCGTGGGAGAAACTATATGTCTTCGTAGAGGTGCTCTGACCGGGCACCTACAAGCTCAATACCATCGACGGTGAGGTCTTTGTCAATGCCTGGAACATCGAGCAGCTATGTCGCTTTTACCCCTAATCTATGCACATACTTATGAAAATTAAGAATGATGTTTCTGAAACAAAAAACGCTTTCTCTTATCGGTTTCGCTATCGTCTCCTCGATCTTTAGTGACACCTGACCCCAGCGACAGCAAGGAGTCAGGCCTCACTTGAGGGCTAATAAGAGTATATCTACTTGATAGACATTCTCTGTGCCCAACCCTTTCTCACGTTAAGATCTAGAAGCAAGGGTTACAGAAACAAATACTAAGTAAAACTGGTCGGACTGCAAGAAATCTACGCCCCAGCGGCTACGACATTTTTGCTCACCAGCGTGATCCGGGTTTTTTCGCCCGTGCCCTAAGCTTTATAGCCTTAACAACGAAAAGGGTTAGAACACATTAACCTTTTTATACAAAAAGAGGAGAAGAGCTAAATGTCTATTTGGCCATAACAAAAGTTAAGAACTTGTCCGCTTATTACAAGTTCACCGCCTAGCCTATCTGACTAACTAATTACTTGGGGGATGATCTTATCCTCTATCTTGGCAAATAAGTCATGTGCTAGAGGGGCCACCTCCTTCTCGATGTCCTCTAGCTCGGCGTCGGTGTAGACGGGCGTGAAGCCTTCGCTCATCGTCGCTAGATCGATGTTCTCGTAATGAGAACAGGCGATTGCAAATGATCAGTGAATGCCGAAGCGAAGTGTGTCCCTCATGATCTCACGCGCTCGATCCGTAATTCGGATGGCACGAACCGTGTATGAGCTCATCTTTGCCTCTAGGGTCAGTTCGAGGTCATCAAAGACTAGCTGGACGGTGACGTGTTGGGCATCATGCCTGTCGCTCTCCTTTAGGTGGGAGGCCTTCACCTCGTCGAGCTCCTTCTCTAGGCCACGGCTCTTCATCACCTCATCCCCAAACATGTCGTTGAGGCCTGTCCAAGTCACATACAGACCATGTCAAAAGGCCTACCATAGATTCTAGGGAGAAAGACAACAAGGGAAACCGAAGGCTTACCGTCCACGTCCACCCGAAGCCTACGCATCTCATCGCGCTACTGGGTCACCTCGGCCTCTAGGTGTCAGACCTCCTCCTGGCGCTGACCAACCTCTGTGGTGAGCCTAGCGGACGCACCCTCGACCACAACCTTCAGGTCCCTCTCCCCCTCAAGCTCACCCTCGAGGTGATCAATCCATTGCTGGGCGTCGGCACGCTCTTGGTGAGCCAAGTCATGCTCCGTGTGGAGCTCCTCTATGGCCCAAAGCAAATCATCCCGCTCCTTCCATAGTCGCTCGGCCTCCACGACGTCCGTGCATGCCCTCTCAATCAGGGCCATAAGCTTCTCCTTGGCCTCACGGGCGTCATCGTGAGCATCCTTCTCCTTAACTCGGAGGTCGGCCAGCTCCCGGGTGGCGAGGGCTAGCTCAGCCACCTCCTGACGGACGACAGCGAGCTGTGCGGCCAGCCCCTCACTCTATCGTGTCTCCTCGGTAAGGAATTGGGACTTCTCCTGGCTGTGGACCATAAGGGACTATGGAGAGGACAAGACTTAGAGGCACAGAAAGGGAAAATGAGGGTCAGAAGCACAGTCATATCATACCTGGCCAACCAGGGTGATAATGTCGTGCATCGAGCTCAGCACAACGGTCAAGGCGTGAACCACGGTCCCAACCTCCATGTGGACGCGCCCCATTCTCTCCTCTGCTGCGTCATCGGGGGCAACCACCCGGACTAGAGACTAGGATGGCTCCACACCGATCCTAAGCGGCGCCGACCTCTCTTGTGATAGGAACTCCTATAGAGCGGACCCTCCGGTGGTAGTGGGGGCTTGTGACATGGATGTGGAGGCCCGCCCCATCGCCACATCCACTAAGGATGCCTCAGGTGTGCCCTCTTCTATCTTTCCCACCGCAGGCATAGCCACCTACGCGGATGATGGCTCCAGCTGTGCCGCCTCTGCCTACGACATCGTGGCCACACTCGGCCGCGCCACGCCCGCCATGGGCGCCCCAAACATGCCCTCCTCCGTCTGCTCTCCCATGGATGCCGTGGCCGCCCCAGCGCCACTCTCGCTCAACTTCGATGTGGCGCCAGCCATCTCTTGGCGCATCTGCCGGAGGAGGTTCTTCTTCGGCGCAAGCCTCAGTAGAGTCCCATGTCCTCCGATGCTGCAAAGGATATGGCGGTCAGTTTATGGCAAAAATTTGTTAGAACAAAAGGATGAAAAAAACTCTTGACTCACCCTAATGCCATCAAGCGAGGACATTTTGGGGCTGGCCCGCCCGACCCCGGCTGCTCCTCATCGGCACGTTGCCGCTTCGAGCCATCCCTCTGCTCGGAGGGTCCGGATGGAACGGAGCGACCGGTTCCTACCGATTCCTAGGGCACCATGGGAGGTCTGGATGGACCGTGGCGGCTTGATTCCACCGACTCTAGGGTGCGTCCACCCTCTCATGCCCTATGGCATGCCACGGGAAAAAGGCCCCGCCTACGGCAGAGATGGATCCTCATCCCTGTCGCCCAGCTCGTCCCATTGGATGGGTGACCCAAAACCGTCCCCATCGGCCAACTCATCCCATTGGATGGGTGACCCAGAACCATCACCTCCTCCTCTTCGTCCTCTAAGCCCTGTCGCCGCTTTCCTCGGTTTAGCCTCGCCCGCTGCTTCGCCCGCCGCCTCGCCTCCTTGTCATCCTTATCCTTTTTCCACCGCTCATCCACGACGCGGTTCATCGCCCTCACGGCTGCATGCTCTGGCAGCTGTAACACCCCGGTGTTATGCTAGCATTTAGGCACTGCAAATCATGCATATTGTGCATCCTCAAGCATCCTAAGTATCTAAGCCTAATCATGTAAATAATAATTGAAACCATGCTTCGAAACGTATGAAACATGCTCGTGAAACATGAATGTTGCATACACTTGTTTAGAGTTGTTTTTGCCCTAATTATCCTTGCTAGGTTAATAAAACATGTTTGGCTATAATTGTAAATCATCTAGAATTATTTAGCACAATTTTTGGAGCAAAGTTTATATTCAAAATTTTGCCAAATTATGCTTTTAAAAATAATTCTACAAAAATTGGGTTTTAAATTATTATTGATTTTTAATTGTAATTCAAAATCTACTTGGAATTTGATTTTGGTCATAGAAGCAAAGTTGTAGATCTCGAAAAATGGAGCAACTTTCATTTTTGCACCAAATCTTGAAAATGATTTTTTGTTGCTCAAAATAATGAATTTGGGGCTATTTGAATTTAGATTTTAAAAAGAAAATCGTTTCATTTCCTTAGCGGGCCGCCGCCCCCGCTTCTCGGCCCACGGCCGAAGCCGGCTCGGCCTGCCACCGCGCCCGCCGCTCACTCGCCCGCCCCGTGTCTGGCCCAGCAACGCCTTCGCCGTGGCCTAGCCCACCTCGCACGCCTGGCCTGCCTCCGCGCTGGCCCGCTCGCCTGGCCTACCTCCACGCTGCGCCGCGCTATTCCCGCGCGCCGCGCCTGACCACGTCAGGACGCGCTCGCCGTGTGGCCGCCATGCGCCGGCGACGCACGCCGCGTGGCAGCCCTGGCCTGCCTCGCCCTCCACGTGCTCGCCTTCATCTGCTGCCCCCGCCGCGCTCCCCACTTTGCCCTCCCGCTCTCTCAGACGCAGCGACAGCAGCAGCGCGCGCCCACTCTCACCACTGAACGCCACCACTGCCCCACCGGCGACATACCCTCCTCCCACGCCTTCTTCCTTTGATTCCCGCCGCCAGCAGCTCCGCCTAGGGTCCCTGCCTCGTTTGCGCTTGCTCGCGGCCGCCGTCGTTGAGGTAAGGGCCGAGCTTGGCCGCCTCCTTCCTCTTCGGTGAGTGCGCTGCCGCGGTCGTGTGGTATATCACACCGTCGGGCCAACGCCACCCTCCCAGTCGGTGTGGCTCGGCGTGGTGTGCATGCTGGCACCGCCTGCGCCACCGGGGGAGCTCACCGCCGGTGAGCACCGGTCGGCGGGGCTCCTCCCCTGTTCTCGGGTCGCTGACCGTGGGGCCGCAGGGCCCAGCCGCAGTGACCGATGGAAGTTCCGGGTGCACAGCACCGGGTGCACCCAGCAATTTTGTCGGCTGGTTTTAAAATGGATTTAAGAAAATGCTTTTCAGAATTCTGTTAAATGCTTTGGAAAATGTTTGTATACTCATTTTGGCTCCAAATTTGTTGAAACAAATTTTGCTAGGTTCCTTGTCACCAGATCTACATGATAAAAATATTGCATGTCATTTTTGAGATACTTTTCTATAGAGCTTTATTTAATCCTTAATATTGCTGATATCTTGAAAAATGTGTAGTAAAACCTATATGCTTCAGAAAAATATGCTTCCAAGTGTGTTATTCTTCTTGTGTAATGTAATTCCTAGGAAAAATATATGCCATGCATGTTCTGTAGAAAAAGTATGAGGTGTAGTTCAAGTGCCTTTAATGGCTGATTTTTGTTATTTTTGCTAGAGAGCAAAATTTGTATAAAACCTGCATGTGATAATTTTGGTACAGTGATTATATGCTATGAAGAACATAGGAAAAATATTTCATCTGTTGTTTGACACTTTTCACAGTACAAAGTATTTTCATGTTCATAATCATGTCATAGCTTGTTATTTTTGTGTAGGCTAATCCACTCATCCAAATGCCATAAAAATCTGATGATAGACTACTTAGGGTAGTACTGAGCTATGGTAATTTTCTAAGATTTTTCTGAGCTATAAAAATAGATGTTGTTATTCAAACCTATTATTAACTAGGGTTAATCAAATGTTACTTTGTGTATGCTTAAGGAATTAGTGAAGCTTTGGTGTATCTTTGAAGCATTTAATGAGATGTGTTAACTTAGCATATTAGTAGTAGAAGAGAATGCAGTAGATGACATGTGCTTATAGTATATGTTCTTGGATGATATTGACTACCTTGCATTCAAGCATATCCCTTGTGTTCATTTCATCCGATGCACTTTTGCATAAGCACTTACGCACATGCATCATACAGGATTACAAACCGAGAGCCCAGTCGTCATACCCGAGGAGCCCGAGGAACAGCTCGAGGTACAGCCATAGGAAGTGATCAAAGCCGACGAGGAGGACGTTGAGGAACTTCCGGAGTGCCCAGATCACCGCCCGAGCTCCTTCGAGAGAGGCAAGCCCCAGAGTATTTTTCTCCCTGGTTTGCAATTATTAATTAAATGCTTTACTTTAATTGATGCATTATGTTCAGGAGTTGTTTGCAACCGTTGCTGCATTATACCTTGTCTACCTTTGTTATACTATATCCTTGTTACCCTGGTATCCGCAGTCGAGTCAATGCTTAGCTGGTTTAGACCGGTAGAAGTCAGGTGATTTCCTATCACCTGCGAGCTATAGGTGGTTACCTGGATCTACTTGGATAACTATGTAGTCATGGTATAACTAAGTGTTAAATGAAGTTGAGACCGGACGGAGACTTACAGAGTTTTGGACTGTAGTGCTTTTCCGTCTGTGTTGATTAAGGACCGACCGTTATTGGGCCTCAGGTCATGTTGAATGCACGCCTTACATTTAGCTGGCCGAATAAAGTACCTTTCGACCGTGAAGCTGGGAGATTATTCGGGCCGAGTAGATTGCCCGCAGCGCACTTTGCCGGAGCAGGTGTGGTAGGACATGGGGGCGAGATGATAAAACCAAAGTGCAGTCGGTCGGCCCCCGGGTACATGTGGTTCCTGGCAAACTCGAGATTCCTGGATAGTTGACTCGGTGACCAATACCTCACTTTAGCGGGTGAGTGAGGTTTATGTAAGGAATAAATCACCAGCTGGTTAGGAATCGATTCGAATCGCCATCGCTCCTAGATAGTGAGCACTTGACTTGAGTGACTTCATCGTAGTAATGTTGATGGAACCCTTAGACAATTATAATGAATATGACATTATGGAAGTTGTTAATGATCATTGGTTACCATTATTTGCTTAATCACATGCTTGCTCTAGTATAGGTGCAAATGTAGTCGACAGGTTAATAATAATTAACTTAACAATAATGCTTTTGTAAAGGTTCTTGAAATGCTAAAATGCCTCTTTTTGCAAATGAGTCAGCTACCCTACTATAAAGCCTTCATAATCCTTGGTGTCACTTATTTTCGGTTATGTCGGGTAAGTCTTGCTGAGTACCTTCTCGTACTCAGGGTTTTATTCCTACTTGTTGCAGATGGGCAGATGTATTATGGCTACTGTGTCAACTGCCTTTATCCTGCGATGGGTGACGCTTAGGACCATGGGCATGGTCATTCCTTACGTCTCGTCTAATGCTTTTGTTGGAAATGATCATTAACTGGCACTGTATTTGAACTCCATGTGAGTGTGTGTGGTTTTGAACAAATGGCTTCCGCTACTTCTATTTGAACTCATTTTGTAATAACTATGTTTAAACTCTGATGTATCTGTGATGCGAACTTTTCTGTAATATGTGATGGTGACCGCTAAACTTATTACGATCTTGGCTGGTATGTGAGTTGGTTTGAAATCCTTCGTGATTTCACGGACTACCGGGTTATACGGGCTTAAGTTTGCTAAATCGTCTGCTCTAGCGGATGATTTTCTTACTTAATTTCGTATAATTGGTCGGTTCTGTTACAGCTGGCATCAGAGCATGGTTTAGTATGTTACTGTTCACAAGTGTATTTAAAACAAAAAGGCATTTGAAAAACGTGATTGTCAAACTAAAAAGTGTGCCAGTGGTCATATCCTTTATGCCCAGTTAAGGACTCTAGGTGGCTTAATTAAGTACTGACTTGGGGTTATTGCATCATATTTCTCTTTCGTCGCTCATATAACGTGCTATTGTATGAGTGCCACTTGTTTGAGTGGTAATGTATGGATCATTTGCCTCTATCCCTCGGTAAGTGTGAGTTGTGAGAGCATGATCGGATACATCGCCGATCTAGGGTGAATGCTTATATGATGCTGGAGTAATTACATGTTCTATGCATGTTTTACAAAGGTATCTCATGTGTGGGTATTCCGTCTGTTGAGGCGATGCCGTCAATAGGACGATGGTTCGGGTAGTTACTACCGTTGTACACGTATCTGGGGATTCGTGTAGAGCGTGTAGCTAACATTTACTGCTTTTATGCATTCATCGGGAATTGGGCTGAAATGAATCTTCTGCAGGTACATAACAACGCTATCGTGTAGAACGTATTAGCTACGTAATTGAGAGATCGTTTGTATGCCACCGAATTCGTCGCTAGAAATTATTTATTTCATAAGTTTGTGAGAACGTACGGCACGTACATACATCATATTACTTGTGCATTTCATTCATGTCATGCATTCCTCCCCTTATAAATTGATTATCTCATTTTGATAAAAGTTGTATCACCTAAAATATGTTTTCACAGGGTAATAAAAGAACTTTTGCTACAGATGGCCCGCACGAAGTAGACCGCCCATAAGTCCACCGGAGGAAGAGCACCTCAATGTCCGTTGGCCCTGAGGGAGCACCGCATCACGGACACCTTCTTGGGCGAGTTTGGCATGCCGACCTTGCTTTGGAGAGTGCTCCATGATGTGGGGTACCCAGAGGGTCAAGAGCCGGTGTACTCTTGGAATGAGAGCTAGTTAGCAGAGGATGGACTTGTAGTGGTAGAGATCATGGTTTCTGCCCTTGGTGGTGCTCCAGATTGGGATGGTTGGCACTTGGAGTTTGAAGGTCACACTCTTGTTGAGGGTGCAGAGGGAGCAGCTTTCCGTGTCATCAGGGATATCATGAGCAGATTTCCCAATGAGCTTGCAGCAGCTCTAGCTGGCACCTTTCCTAGGGATGATCCTTGTGATGCTATTTGGGTTCAGCCTTAGGAAAGTGCCTTGGTCAGAGGTCCAGCTGAGGGACAGGCTAGCGATAACCATGCTATGAGTGCTATGTTCACCGCCATCTGAGCGTATGAGGGTCTTGAGAGTATCTACTGGACTTTGACTGGCTTGCGTAGTCATGATAAGCTCAAGGGAAGAAAGCAGAAGAAGAAGCAGGCACGTGCTATAGCTAGTTTGTAGGAGCAGTTGGCTGATATGAACTTACAGCGAAACCAGGCGATTGAGAGAGGTAATAGAGCTATGCAGCGGGTGCATACGTTGACTCAAGCCAACAACAATGCAGATCGCATGATTGGACAGTTGGTTCAGGAGAGGAATGAAGCCTGGGACGAGAGGGACCTTCTGCTGTAGAGGGTTGATGAGCTAGAGGAGTACAACGTCAACCTGCACAAGGAGTTTCACGCGCTCTACAATGGGGTTGGCCCATATGCTCCTCCAGACGCCGCTGGCATGGACATCGACGACGACAACGAGGACGAGCCTGTAGTTTCACCTAAGGGCGATAGTGATGTCTCCGACCCCGACAACGGCCCCGAGGAGTAGGCTAGTTGCCTTGTGCTAGTGTTTAGGTCCTGTCGCGATAACCTTTCTTTTGTTGGCATGTAACCTAATGTATCTCGCTTCGAACTTATGAGACTTGGCATGCGATTGGAACTTGGCTAGTAATGCGATATCTGAACGCATAAAAGTCCAGTATATGTATGCTAGCAATTTGGTTGTATGGACGCGATGTTTGCTTTTGAAGTAATTTAATTAGTGATGTTGTTTTAATTGGGATGCGATTATTGTGCCTTTGTTTTATTGTATGAATTTATTCTCTCCAGTAAATTCAGTTTGGCATAATTTTTCATTCACTCATAATTATTACAGCTTCACTCAATCATTACTTATTGCTGAAATATGCAGATGACAAATACTCGCCGTACCACGTATGAGGCTGCTGAGATCGGTGCTAACGGTGCGGGGACCGGTGGTGGTGGTGAAAACCACGGCAACAACAATGAGCCTCCCCATGAACCGCATTTGCCACCTCCTCCCCCGTTTACCCCAGAGGTGTTCCTCGCACAGTTGCTCAGGAGTCAGCACAACACGGAACAGTCCCAGAAGAACATGGAGGATTTTCTGCGTACCATCGCCAACAACGTTCAGCGCGGTAATAATCAGGGTGGTGGCATTGGGGTGAATCAATACAATAGCTTCAAAGATTTTATGGACACCAGGCCACCAATATTCAAGGAAGCAACTGAACCACTCGATGCTGAGGAATGGATCAACACTATGGAAGATAAATTCTGTGTGTTGAGGATGACTGAGATATTGAAAACTGAGTATGCTGCACATCAGTTGCAAGGACCAGCGGGAATGTGGTGGAAGCACCATCGCACAACCTTCCCTCCAAATGCTCAGATTACGTGGAGAGAGTTTGCTGAGGCCTTCCGTGGAGTTTATATTCCACCCGGGCTGACCGAGATGAAGTTGGGAGAGTTCTCGGCGTTGAATCAGGGCACCAAGACCGTGACGCAATATTTGCATGCTTTCAATAACTTGTGTCGTTATGCTCCCGACATGGTTGACACTGATGCTAAGAGAATTGCCAGTTTCAAGAGAGGACTCAATCCAAAGATGATGAAGCATGTGGGTACCAACACCCGCGCCAGATTCAATGACTTCATCAGTGATTGTCTAAAGCAGGAAAAGAACAACAACACCAGCACCGCAGCTAAGACTCGCAAGAGAGCCCTAGAAGGTGGTCCTTCCCAAGCACGAGCACCTATGGGAGGTCGTCCTCCCTATCGTCCATCAGCACCTGGCGCTAGGTTCAGGCCACCTCAGCAGAGAGGTCAAAATTTTAGGGGACCACAGAAGCCTTACAAGATGGCAGTACAGTCTAACAAGGCAGCCGCAACTGCGGTACAGGGCAGCTCCAAGGGAGCTATGGGATCTGCTGGTACAGTAAGGGGACCCTACTACAATTGTGACCAACCCGGCCACTTCTCGAGGTTTTATCCTTATCCGCCTAAGAAGAAGCAGCAGACTTATAATGCTAGGGTGCATAGTATGACTGTGGATGAAATTCCTGAGGGAGAGCCCGTAATCGCTGGCAAGTTTCCTATCAACGAAAACCCTGCAGTTGTTCTATTTGATTCTGGATCATCGCATTCTTTTGAGTCAAGCATTTGCACAGAAACATGAACAACTATGCACAGAATTGGGTTATGGTTACCGTATAAGTTCAGCAGGGCTGATGTTTTGACCAATCGGATGGTTCAAGGGGCAACCCTTGAATTAGGTAGCAGAAAATTTCGAGTAAACTTGATAGTTATGCTTAGACTAGTACTGGATGTCATTATAGGGATGAATTGGATGAAGGATTGGGGAGCAGTCATAGATATCGGAAGTCGGGTACTTACCCTTAAGGATCCCCTGGGTGAGGGTACTTTCCAAGTACCATTGCCTCAGAGAACAGACCTTATAAGTGTTACATGTGCTACTGAAATCATTCCTATTCATCAGATTCCAGTAGTGTGTGAGTTTCCGGATATATTCCCGGATGAGCTACCTGGTCTTCCGCCAGATAGGGATATTGAGTTTGGAATTGAGTTACTCCCCAGAACAGCTCCGATTTCAAGGAGACCCTATAGGATGCCTCCCAATGAATTAGTTGAGCTGAAGAAGCAACTAGAAGAGTTATCAAAAAAGGGGTTTATCCGGCAAAGCAAGTCTGAATGGGGATGTTCCACTTTGTTTGTGAAGAAGAAAAAAGAGGGCGCGTTGAGAATGTGCGTAGATTATAGGCCACTTAACGCTGTAACCATCAAGAATAAGTATCCCTTGCCTCATATTGATGTTCTGTTTGACCAATTAGCCAAGGCTAAGGTGTTCTCAAAGATAGATTTGAGATCTGGTTATCATCAGATCAAGATTAGGCCACAAGATATACCAAAAACTGCATTTTCCACCATATATGGGTTGTATGAGTATCTTGTCATGTCCTTTGGCTTGAAAAATGCTCCTGCATACTTTATGTTTTTAATGAATACAGTTTTCATGCCAGAATTGGATAAGTTCGTGGTTGTGTTCATCGATGACATTCTAGTGTACTCCGAGAACGAGAAGGATCATGAAGAGCATCTAAGAATTGTCTTGACCAGACTTAGAGATCATAAGCTATATGCTAAGTTTAGCAAATGCGAATTTTGGTTGAAGAAAGTTCCTTTCCTTGGTCACATTTTGTCAGAAAATGGAGTTTCAGTCGATCCAAGTAAGGTGCAAGAGGTTATGGATTGGAAGGCACCGACCACAGTTCCTGAGATTAGAAGTTTCTTAGGACTAGCCAGTTACTATCGTCGTTTCATACCAGACTTCTCGAAGATTGCTAAGCCAATGACAAGTCTGCTACAGAAAGATCACAAGTTCGTATGGACAGAGGAGTGCAAAGCAGCTTTCCACACCTTGCGGAAGCTGTTGACCACTGCTCCTGTTCTCGCACAACCGGACATTGAGAAACCATTTGATGTATTTTGCGACGCATCAAAAACTGGATTGGGCTGTGTTCTTATGCAAGAAGGAAGAGTCATTGCTTATGCCTCACGTCAATTGAGAAAGCATGAGGTCAACTATCCGACACATGATCTTGAACTTGCTGCAGTCGTGTATGCCCTAAAAATTTGGAGACATTATCTACTTGGTAATGTGTGCAATATTTTCACAGATCACAAGAGTCTCAAGTACATCTTTACCCAACCCGAGCTGAACATGAGATAGCGCAGATGGTTGGAATTAATCAAAGATTACAACTTGAATGTGCAATATCATCCTGGAAAGGCCAATGTAGTGGCAGATGCTTTGAGTAGAAAGTCGCATTGCTTGAATGTGCAGCCATTACTTGAAGATGGGTTCGATCTGATGCATCCTGCTGTGTTACATCGTATTCAGATTAGTTGCTCTTTGGAGAGTAAGATAATAGAAGGCCAGAAAACAGACAAGGGAATATTCCACATCAAAGAGAAAATAAAAGAAAAGTCGTCTAAGCACTTTAGAGTGGATGAACAGGGCGTGTTGTGGTTTGACGACCGTCTTGTGGTTCCCAAGGATCGAGAGCTTAGGAATAAACTCATGGATGAAGCCCACCTTTCTAAGCTATCTATCCATCCGGGAAGTAGTAAGATATATCAAGAACTAAGACCTCGTTATTGGTGGACCAAAATGAAAAAAGAAGTTACAGCATATGTTGCCAGATGTGACACGTGTTGTAGAGTAAAAGCTATTCATATGAAACCTGCCGGTTTGTTGCAACCTTTGTCCGTACCTAGTTGGAAGTGGGATGATATAAGTATGGATTTTATCTCGGGTTTGCCCACGACTCAAAAGGGACATGATTCGATTTGGGTGATTGTGGATCGTCTTACCAAGACCGCTCATTTCTTACCTGTCAAGACAACTTATCGACCACCTCAATATGCCGAGAAGTATATTGCAGAAATTGTGAGGTTGCATGGTATACCAAAGACTATAGTGTCTGATAGAGGGCCCCAGTTCACGGCTCACTTTTGGGAACATTTGCACAAAGGCATAGGAACTAGTTTGATTCGTAGTACCGCTTATCATCCTCAGACAGATGGTCAGACTGAATGAGTGAATGCTGTTTTGGAGGATATGTTAAGAGCCTGTGTGTTGGCTTCTAGGGGATCATGGGAGTCATGGTTACCATTAGTTGAGTTTGCTTACAACAATAGTTATCAAGAAAGCATCAAGATGGCTCCATTCGAAGCTTTGTATGGCAGAAAATGTAGAACACCACTAAATTAGATCGAGCCAGGAGATAGAAGGTATTATGGCACTAACTTTGTAGAAGAGGCCGAGAAGAAAGCTCATATTATTCAACAAAATATGAAGGCGGCCCAATCGCGTCAGAAAAGTTATACAGACAGAAGAAGGAGACCCCTTGTGTTTGAAGTTGGTGACTATGTTTATCTGAAGGTCATGCCAATGAAGAAGAAAATGTTTGGAGTCCGAAGAAAGCTTGCCGCTAGATTCGTAGGACCATACAAGATCTTGGAAAGAAGAGGTCTAGTAGCTTATAAGTTAGAGTTACCTGAGACAATGAGTACCGTCTTCCCAGTTTTCCATGTATCACATCTCAAGAAGTGTTTGCGTGTTCCGGAGGAAAGAATAGAACCTCGAGGCATCCAACTCAAATCAGATTTGGTGTATCGTGAGCAACCAGTTCGTGTGTTAGACACTAAAGAACGTGCTACTTAGAATAGTGTGGTGAAAACATACAAGATACAGTGGGATCATCATGATGAGGGAGATGCAACTTGGGAAACGGGAGAATATCTACAAAAAGCTTATGAAGATTTTTATAACAAATGGTTCGTCACCCAAATCTCGGGACGAGATTTTTATAAGGGGAGGGCTGTAACACCCCAATGTTATGCCAGCATTTAGGCACTGCAAATCATGCATATTGTGCATCCTCAAGCATCCTAAGTATCCAGGCCTAATCATGTAAATAATAACTGAAACCATGCTTCGAAACGTATGAAACATGCTCGTGAAACATGAATGTTGCATACACTTGTTTAGAGTTGTTTTTGCCCTAATTATGCTTGCTAGGTTAATAAAACATGTTTGGCTATAATTGTAAATCATCTAGAATTATTTAGCACAGTTTTTGGAGCAAAGTTTATATTCAAAATTTTGCCAAATTATGCTTTTAAAAATAATTCTGCAAAAATTGGGTTTTAAATTATTATTGATTTTTAATTGTAATTCAAAATCTACTTGGAATTTGATTTTGGTCATAGAAGCAAAGTTGTAGATCTCGAAAAATGGAGCAACTTTCATTTTTGCACCAAATCTTGAAAATGATTTTTTGTTGCTCAAAATAATGAATTTGGGGCTATTTGAATTTAGATTTTAAAAAGAAAATCGTTTCATTTCCTTAGCGGGCCGTCGCCCCCGCTTCTTGGCCCACGGTCGAAGCCGGCTCAGCCTGCCACCGCGCCCGCCGCTCGCTCGCTCGCCCCGCGTCTGGCCCAGCAACGTCTTTGCCGCGGCCCAGCCCACCTCGCGCGCCTAGCCTGCCTCCGCGCTGGCCTGCCTCTGCGCTGCGCCGCGCCATTCCCACGCGCCGCGCCCAACCGCGTTAGGACGCGCTCGCCGCGTGGCCGCCATGCGCCGGCGACGCACGCCGCGCGGCAGCCCTAGCCTGCCTCGCCCTCCACGCGCTCGCCTTCATCTGCTGCCCCCGCTGCGCTCCCCACTTCGCCCTCCCGCTCTCTCAGACGCAGC
This sequence comes from Miscanthus floridulus, assembly GCF_019320115.1. Classification (NCBI taxonomy): domain Eukaryota; kingdom Viridiplantae; phylum Streptophyta; class Magnoliopsida; order Poales; family Poaceae; genus Miscanthus; species Miscanthus floridulus. The sequence goes on along the minus strand of NC_089587.1, from coordinate 28,941,822 downwards.
GACAGCAGCAGCGTGCGCCCGCTCTCGCCACCGAACGCCGCCGCTGCCCCACCGGCGACATACCCTCCTCCCACGCCTTCTTCCTTCGATTCCCGCCGCCAGCAGCTCCGCCTAGGGTCCCTGCCTCGTTTGCGCTCGCTCGCGGCCGTCGTCATCGAGGTAAGGGCCGAGCTTGGCCGCCTCCTTCCTCTCCGGCGAGTGCGCTACCGTGGCCATGTGGTCCGTCACGCCGCTGGGCCAACGCCACCCTCCCAGTCAGTGCGGCTCGGTGTGGTGTGCATGCTGGCACCGCCTGCGCCACCGGGGGATCTCGCTGCCGGTGAGCACCGGTCGGCGGGGCTCCTCCCCTGTTCTCGGGTCGCTGACCGTGGGGCCGTAGGGCCCAGCCGCAGTGATCGGTGGAAGTTCCGGGTGCACAGCACCGGGTGCACCCAACAATTTTGTCGGCTGGTTTTAAAATGGATTTAAGAAAATGCTTTTCAGAATTCTGTTAAATGCTTTGGAAAATGTTTGTATACTCATTTTGGCTCCAAATTTGTTGAAACAAATTTTGCTAGGTTCCTTGTCACCAGATCTACATGATAAAAAATATTGCATGTCATTTTTTAGATACTTTTCTATAGAGCTTTATTTAATCCTTGATATTGCTGATATCTTAAAAAATGTGTAGTAAAACCTATATGCTTCAGAAAAATATGCTTCCAAGTGTGTTATTCTTCTTGTGTAATGTACTTCCTAGGAAAAATATATGCGATGCATGTTCTGTAGAAAAAGTATGAGGTGTAGTTCAAGTGCCTTTAATGGCTAATTTTTGTTATTTTTGCTAGACAGCAAAATTTGTATAAAACCTGCATGTGATAATTTTTGTACAGTGATTATATGCTATGAAGAACATAGGAAAAATATTTCATCTGTTGTTTGACACTTTTCACAGTACAAAGTATTTTCATGTTCATAATCATGCCATAGCTTGTTATTTTTGTGTAGGCTAATCCACTCATCCAAATGCCATAAAAATCTGATGATAGACTACTTAGGGTAGTACTGAGCTATGGTAATTTTCTAAAATTTTTCTGAGCTATAAAAATAGATGTTGTTATTCAAACCTATTATTAACTAGGGTTAATCAAATGTTACTTTGTGTATGCTTAAGGAATTAGTGAAGCTTTGGTGTATCTTTGAAGCATTTAATGAGATGTGTTAACTTAGCATATTAGTAGTAGAAGAGAATGCAGTAGATGACATGTGCTTGTAGTATATGTTCTTGGATGATATTGACTACCTTGCATTCAAGCATATCCCTTATGTTCATTTCATCCGATGCACTTTTGCATAAGCACTTACGCACATGCATCATACAGGATTGCAAACCGAGAGCCCCGACATCATACCTGAGGAGCTCGAGGAACAGCTCGAGGTGCTGCCGCAGGAAGTGACCGAAGCCAATGAGGAGGACGTTGAGGAACTTCCAGAGTGCCTAGATCACCGCCTGAGCTCCTTCGAGAGAGGCAAGCCCCGGAGCATTTTTCTCCCCGGTTTGCAATTATTAATTAAATGCTTTACTTTAATTGATGCATTACGTTCAGGAGTTGTTTGCAACCGTTGCTGCATTATACCTTGTCTACCTTTGTTATACTATATCCTTGTTACCCTGGTATCCGCAGTCGAGTCAATGCTTAGCTGGCTTAGACCGGTAGAAGTCGGGTGATTTCCTGTCACCTTCGAGCTATAGGTGGTTACCTGGATCTGCTTGGATAACTATGTAGTCATGGTATAACTAAGTGTTAAATAAAGTTGAGACCGGATGGAGACTTACAGAGTTTTGGACCGTAGTGCTTTCCGTCTGTGTCGATTAAGGACCGACCGTTGTTGGGCCTTAGGTCATATTGAACGCATGCCTTACATTTAGCTGGCCGAATAAAGTACCTTTCGACCACGAAGCTAGGAGATTATTCGGGCCGAGTAGATTGCCCGCAGCGTACTGTGCCGGAGCAGGTGTGGTAGGACACGGGGGCGAGATGATAAGACCAAAGTGCAGTCGGTCGGCCCCCGGGTACATGTGGTTCCTGGCAAACTCAAGATTCCTGGATAGTTGACTCGGTGACCAATACCTCACTTTAGCGGGTGAGTGAGGTTTGTGTAAGGAATAAATCACCAGCTGGTTAGGAATTGATTCGAATCGCCATCGCTCCTGGATAATGAGCACTTGACTTGAGTGACTTCATCGTAGTAATGTTGATGGAACCCTTGGACAGTTATAATGAATATGACATTATGGAAGTTGTTAATGATCATTGGTTACCATTATTTGCTTAATCACATGCTTGCTCTAGTATAGGTGCAAATGTAGTCGACATGTTAATAATAATTAACTTGACAATATTGCTTTTATAAACGTTCTTGAAATGCTAAAATGCCTCTTTTTGCAAATGAGTCAGCTACCCTACTATAAAGCCTTCATAATCCTTGGTGTCACTTATTTTCGGTTATGTCGGGTAAGTCTTGCTGAGTACCTTCTTGTACTCAGGGTTTTATTCCCACTTGTTGCAGATGGGCAGATGTTTTACGGCTACTGTATCAACTGCCTTTATCCTACGATGGGTGACGCTTAGGACCATGGGCATGGTCATTCCTTACGTCTCGTCTGATGCTTTTGTTGGAAATGATCATTAGCTGGCACTGTATTTGAACTACGTGTGAGTGTGTGTGGTTTTGAACAAATGGCTTCCGCTACTTCTATTTGAGCTCGTTTTATAATAACTATGTTTAAACTCTGATGTATCTGTGATGCGAACTTTTCTGTAATATGTGATGGTGACCGCTAAACTTATTACGATCTTGGCTGGTATATGAGTTGGTTTGAAATCCTTCGTGATTTCATGGACTACCGGGTTATAGGGGCTTAAGTTTGCTAAATCGTCTGCTCTAACGGATGATTTTCTTACTTAATTTCGTATAATTGGTCGGTTCTATTACAGCAGCGGTGCAATGGAGTCCCGAAAGCCCAACCCCACTGATAGCTCGATGAAGCCCGTGTCTAGCCATATTGCGGGATGTCCTAGGATCGGGAACACGACGTCGGACTCCCCAACCGCCTTCTTGATGCGCTGCATGACCTCGCTATCATGGAGCGGCCCTTGAGTGAGCATCATCTTGTCGAGCTACACGTCGGGTGTCATCCTATACAACGGGAGGGCGCACGCCATCAGCGGCGCCACCCTCCTCACATGATATGCCCCGATGACACCGGCCCCGTGGAGGCCGTGGTTCTTCAGGAACACGACAGCCTCGAGGAGGTTGCGCATCCTCTTTTTTTCCTTGACGGGTGGCCCCCACGGCCACGTTGGCGATGCCACTTCTATCAGGCACCCAGTGAAGACCAGCAAGGGGGCGGCGGGGTCGTTCTTCAAATAGAACCACTGTGCGTGCTATCCCTTGTTGGATTTGAACAACTGGCAGAGCATGTACTCGACCACCCCGCTGCCCCCGAAGGTGGATGCCCGCGCATCCCATCGACACCGGGATCTCCCTGCCTCTCTCCTTCTTCTTAAGCAGGGAGATGAAGATAAAGTACCTCCATAGTTTGAAGTGGGGTTCAATCCCTAGGTATCCATTACACAGCGCGGTGAAGGCCGCGATGTGCTGGATCCCATTGGGGTTCAGATGCTACAGCTCGATCTGGTAGTGGTGCAGTAGTCCCCGGAAGAACGGATGGAGAGGAATCATGAGTCCGCGCTTGTGGAAGGGCGCAAAGGACATGATGTAGCCATCGGGCGGTGCCAGCGCATCCTCATGACCGGGCACAAGCCATTCCGTCACGTCGGTCCTCCCCACGGAGAAGACCTCGCTTGATGAGGCCCTCCATGCGTAAATGGATGACATCAGAGTGGTACCACGACTCCAAGGAAGGCGAAAGTGATGGCGGAGAAACGAAGGCTACGGATCTAGGGCACTGGCGGCGAATTAGCAAGTGTAGTAGATCCGAATAACGGTGGCGGAAAGGCGGAGAAGGCAAGATTGCGGTTTGGTGTGCTGAAACGTGAAGGGGAGGCCACTATTTATAAGGTGGGGTGCGGCGAGAGGCGAACCGTCCGCCTAGATTTACTCGCCCACCGCATCGCGTCACATCGCCTCTCCGAGAAACGTGCGCATACCGCCTCTGGCCGCTCCCTCGAAGGACGCGCTGGATGACGGTTTGCCCCAATCAGTGGGCTGAGAACCACCATAGATAAGGAGGGATACGGAGTTGAAAACGCTCCCACAGCCCATTCAGGCCTAGGAGTTCGAAGGTTGGCCCACCAACAGGTTCACAAGCGCTCTGAGGCGCCCTTAGAGTGAGGGGTGCAAAGGGATGGGCCCACTAGTGGCCAGTACCCGGGCGTACGAGCGCCGCTGGCATCCCGCCCCATGTTCGAGTCTTGGTCGGTTCCCAGTCTATGGTTTTTCCTCGAAGAAAAGCAATGAGCCCTTGGGACCGGTCGAACAGACCCAAGAACTATATGGATTGGCCGCTAAGAATATGGAGGAAAAACATGGCACGGCTCAGCCCCTCCGTTTTATCGAAAAAATGTTTGAGGGATGATAATCACAAAGATGAGCTGGCCCTTCGATCGGACCCCTGCAACGCGCGGAGGCTTGAGGGAAGTTGGACTCGCAAGGAGACCGAATACGCGGTCGGAGGACGATGGCGGATCGATCGAATCCTAGGGAGGGATCGGAATCAAAAGAAATCTTTTCTGACCCACCGAATCCCGCAGCTACGTGTTCCCAAGAAGTCCGGTCGCGACAGAAGGGAATCGCAACCCACCAAGGCATCTCGCGGGCAGCAGAAGATCCAAGTCCCTCCATCCGAAAAAGCCTACGAAGGAGTACCCTACTCCTCCGCAGGCTCGGGGGCTGCTGTCAGGTATCAGTATTAGGGATACCCAAAGAGGGGATCTGAGGACCGCGGACGACGACTCGCCTAGATAATCAAGGATGTGTTTCATTGGGATCCACGGTTTTTTTGTGTTTTTTAATTTTCCTTCGGTTCCCCTCCTTCCCTTCTTTATTATTGCTATTTTTACCAATATTTTCTATTTATTTATATCATGATTTTTTTCTGACCTGCTTTTTACTTTCTTCTGTATATAAATTACCTTTTATTCATTCTGTTTTTTAATTTTCAAACTGCTCTCACACCCTATGTATATTGTATATGATCCGGATTTATAACTTACTATACTCGTAGCAACAATGATAGGGAGTCTGATTGCAATACACCTTGGTTCTGTGTGCAACACATAGATATATTTATATTTAATATTAAAGAGCAAAGTATAGTACAGTCTCATGCTATCTTTGCCCCGTCTACTACTATGGCATACGGAGTACATTAAAATATCAAGATGAAAAATTATCTAGAATCCGGACAAGTGTATTGTGTCTTTTTATTTGTGGATGGGAATTGTTTGTATAGAACTCAGAGAGATTGTTTGCCATCACACGGGATTTGTGAGGATGGCATTTTCTTTGCTACGCTCTTTCTTTGAGATGACAATTTTTTTCCCTGCACCTGTTTTTTCTAGTATTAGAAAAGAAAATGTGACAACTGACAAGTGAAATCGAAAGAGACAGCTGAGCTTCGTTTCTCCGCGCAACAATATATGTTGATGATGCGGTTTGTGCTTTACCGAGATCACAATCAAGATATTAAATGGCATATAGCGTATTCATAGCGGAATACGTTAAGGTAGCGGATCGCGCATGCTATCGCGGACACTAAGTGTCGGGTATCAGTATTAGGGATATCCGAAGAGGAGATCTGAGGACCGCGGACAACGACTCGTCTAGATAATCATGGACGTGTTTCGGTCTCGACCGACCCGAAAGGGACGGTCTCCGTCTCGCCCGACCCCTTGGTCACGGGCCCCGTGTCGCCCGACCCCAAGGGTACGGTCTCCGTCTCGTCCGACCCCTTGGGCACGGGCCCTGTGTCGCCCGACCCTAAGGGGTCGGAAGCCGTCTCGCCCGACCCTGAAAGCACGGGCTCCGTCTCGTCTGACCCCTGGGGCGCAGGCCCCGTCTCGCCCGACAAGGACCCATACCGCCTCCAACCACTACGGGTCAGAAGGTACGACCCCGAGGTCAAACTTCTGACAACGGGCAAGAAGCAGGCACGTCTCGACATGACCCATGGCCACGTCAGGCCACGCCTGGGGGTTCACATCGCACGAGCGCCGCTGGCATCCCGCCCGAGGATGGGACGCCACGACCAGCTGATGATGCCAAGGCATGGCACCAGTGGTGAACAGGAGCCCCGCATGGAGCCGTCTCCATCACCATCTACAGCGTCGGCGGGACCCGCATGAAGGAGAAGAAGGACCCGGCGGCCATGGAGGCCTTCTTCTCCCTCACTTTTCTCCTTCTTTCTCTCTATAACCGGCGCCTTCCCCTTCACCTATAAAAAGGGAAGCAGGACGCCCCACGGGGGGAGAGGAACGAACGACGAACGAACACACAGCTGAACGAACTCAACAAGACCCAACTCCATTCGATCTTTTCACTAGAGACTTAGGAACTTCCCCCTCTCTCGCCCGTTTGTAACCCCTACTACAAACTAGTGCTGGTAACACGAGCAGCAGCACACTGGACGTAGGGACATTCCACCCGAACCAGTATAAATCCTTGTGTCCTTCGAGTACACCATCCGAGCCAGACGTGCAGATACAAATTTACTCGTCGGTGGTTCGAAACACTGACACGAAGTTTCAATAGTGATATCCAATAACCACATATAAATTTACCTATATATATCATAAATAATAAAATATAAATAGACATTTATATACTTATTAGAGAACTGATGTCTCATATACTTGAAATGAAAAATTGAAATATGGTATTCCACATATTAGATATAGATCATCATATATAGGGTTTAGAAAGAAATAGATTAGGAGAGCTATAAAATATTCATAAGACCATAATTGGTTAATATTGTCCGAAGCAGTAACCTCATCGCTACCATGCTATTGCACTATGACGAATTGTGGTCGTGATAGCGGCCGCTAAATTTCAACACATAAATCTAGTCCGCTACTCCATATGTCATAATAATAACAGTGTTATGGTACAATATTTTTCTCCCCAACAAATCAGTCATACAAATCAACTCAAACGGCTTTACGAGCAGCCGAACGGAGCATTCGACAAGAGATCATATACCCTAGGGGAGGCACTTGAACAGGGGCAAAGCGGTAAAAAAAACGCGTGTTCCTTTCGAAAACCAGGCGTACGAGCCTAGGGTCCGGTCGGCGTACGCATAGGCATTCAGAAGGCTTAGGGATGCGTGCGTTGGTTCGGGACTCGCGAACGCAAGGCAGAGGGGCAGGCAGGTACGAAGAAAGTCAACGGGTGCAGTCTGCCTGGCACGCAGAGAGAAAGAAGTGGGGCTATCCCATAGCCCACCAGCCAGGCACGTCTCCACTCCCCGCGTCGCCCACCTCACCACCGCATGTGGTCTGTGCTGCTGACCGGCTGTACCGGGGCCTTGTTTAGATGGCAAATTTTTACCATCTAAACAAGTATGTTTCGTTTGTATTTAACAAATTTTGTTCGATCATGGATTAACTAGGCTTAAAAGATTCGTCTCGTGATTTATAATCAAACTGTGCAATTAGTTACTTTTTTTACCTACATTTAATGCTTCATACATACGGTCAAAAATTGATGTGACGGAGAAAGAGTGAAAAAACTTAGGCCCCGTTTAGATGCAAGCCAAAAACCAAAAATTTTCAAGATTCCCCGTCACATTAAATCTTGCGGCACATGCATGGAGCATTAAATGTAGGTAAAAAGAATAACTAATTGCACAGTTTACCTGTAATTGGCGAGACGAATCTTTTAAGTCTAAATAGTTCATAATTGAATAATTTTTATTAAATACAAACGAAAATGCTGCAGTAACCAAAAGCCAAAAATTTTCGGAACTAAACACGGCGTTAGAACTTTGAGGCAATCCCGGGGGGCCGGCTGGCTCTGCATCATCCGTCACCTCCCTCCGTCCGTGTCGTCACCTTCAGCCGCTCTGCCAATCTGCAATTCTTCGGTGCAGCGGCCACCAAGAACAAACGGTCCAAAAGGATTTGTCGGCGAGCGCACTGCTTTTCTGGACACGTCGAAATGCACTGCAGTACTACTCCTGCTAGGGACTGTGTTTTGACTCCTTTTTATTTTCAAACAAAGAAATAATTACACCATAATTTTCAATGTTATTTATATAACAACGTATTGTACTCAGCTCGCTTCGCTAAAATTTGAGTTATGCGGATATTTATGCTGATTTGTTTCTGGAGGAAAACATTGTTGCAAGCGACCCCTTTTTCAAGGACGGGGAGAGCTACTGGTACTACATCCGGATCCGGTTGGTGCAATCTGAGGAAATGATTTTGAATGGAGCAGACCAAAGCAGATAACACGCGGCACGGCAGAACGCACCGGATTCGTTCCATCCAAATCGCACTGTGCAGTTCCAGCCGATGCCTCTCCCACAGCCATGGCCAAGGGTGGCCCGCCCGGCATTGCAAAAGGTAATAAAGGGTCCGAAGCACTCAACTCAACAAAATGAAGAGGGTGGTAGGGCTTGGTTTCCCATTGGCATTCCAGGCCTTGCATGTTGCGCTGCTGGGATCTGTGATTTGTCTGCTGCCTGTGCGTTATCTTTATCAATCGAGCTGTTGCACAAGCAGAACCCTTTGTCTTGTCCCTCATCACGCTCTCTCTCGGTCGGCCACATCACCCACCCTCCACGCTTCACATGCCATGACCGTGCTATTTCTTTTTCTTTTCCCTTTCTTTTCCAAACATGAGGTGTTTTGTTATCGTTGAGTGCTCTGTGCAATCACTTCGCAAAAATATATTCTTCCTCCTCTCGGATAAAAAGAGTCGTTCTGGCTTCCCAAGAAATGAGAACTACCTTTAACTTTGATCTATTATATGTATAACAAAATATTAATATTATTGAATAGATATTTGAATATATTTTCATAATATAAATTTATTTGGAGATACAAATAATGCTAATATTTCCTATAAATTTAGTCAAACTTAAAAAAAAATCACCAGTATAAGTCACGTAGTGATTCTTTTTATGGGACGGAACGCGAGTACCTAATGCAACCCATGTGCATTTGCATAAGCAGGCTAATTTGTTTCCTCAAAAAAACTTTGAGGTTGATTTTTCTTTTTCTAAATTGATTGATGAGCAACGATGGCTTCTTTTTTTTGGAAGTGGTAAGAGACGGGGTTGCTATGTTTGAACACACACACCCCATATTTTTGTTATTTGGGATCCATCTACTAGCTACGTCACTGTCGAGCAGAGAAGTAGGTAACGGTTGTTAGTGTAGTTGATTGATTCATCTCGTCGTGTCTATAAGCATTCATCTGTCCACAAATAAGCGACTTTTTCCACATTTTTTACCAAACAAATATATATGATCTAAACTACTACTTTTGTGTAATGTATTTGTAACCAGAGTTCTCGATGCAAACGTACTCGTACTATATTACTTTGAAATGTTCAGACTAAAAATACAAGAAGAGTAATTTAATCAAAGTTTGCACTTTATATTAGACATAACTGCAGAACGTCATTTACTATTTGTGACCGGATATATATATATATATATATATATATATATATATATATATATATATATATATATATATATATATATATATATATATATATATATATATACACTTGTTTATAGCTTATGTGGTACTACTACACGATTTGACTCCCTTCTTCCAAATTTTGCAGGGAATTAATATCTTCTATTCAATTCACGTGTTTTTTTCTTAATCAACCAGCGTTGTTGGTTGGAAGGGTTTTTTATATCTCCATCTCCGTCGCTTTCGTTGCATCCTTTTCGTCGAGCGGGTAGTACCATACGTTATATTCAGGTGCACTGGTCAGTTACGTGGCTTAATCAATTGCCGATTCCTTGACCTTTTCCAATAAGCTTTTTTTTTTTTTAAAAACTCACTTTCCTTATAAGCTGCGGCTAGTGCAGGGACTATTGTTGTTTGTTCCATGTCAAACCGATCGTATATGTAGTACATGGAGATATGGAGAGTCGTCAAATTTGAAATTTCAAACGTCAAGCAGCAATTGCTTCAACGAATTGATCTTTACGGGGCGGTTGATGCCGTCTAACGTTTGATTTCTTGGATTGGACAAAGCAACCACCGATCGATCATCAGCAAGGAAGCGTGCTGCGATATACTTATATGATATATGATGCTCCTACTCTGGGTCTGGGACCGGGAGATAAATTAAAGCATGTGCCGTATGTACGTGCTGGCGTGTGTGTTTAATTGTTCAACGTATTTTGCTAATAAGGTGGTGTTTAAATCTAGAGACTAAAGTTTAGGGGCGTCACATCAGATGTCACGTCGGAGTGTTCGGATAGTAATAATAAAATAAATTACAGAAGTCCTCAGTACTCCGCGAGATGAATTTATTAAATCTAAGTAATCCGTCATTAGTACATGTTACTATTTTTTACTGTAGCGCCACATTGTCAAATCATGAACTAATTAGACTTTGTAAATTAGTCGCAATATGTGTAATTAGTTATTTTTTAGTCTATATTTAATATTCTATATATGTATCCAAATATTTAATATGATAGAACTAAACTTTAGGAAAGGAACTCAACAAGGGCCCAGTACGACACACACAAATTAAATGCAAGGATCGATGTTGAGAGTTGATCGATGGGGTGACGTGATATATGTTGAACAGTTCCATAACTTCCGTTCCGTGGTCAATTATGCAGGCGGCGCACGACAAAATCTCGGCCCTGTTTGGTTGTCTGGCGAGCGCTTCTCGGATATAAATAGAGTAAAAGCGACAGTCAAAATAAGTTGATCTAATTTAGCTTCTGCTTTTTAGTACAAATGAGAATTATAGGAATAAACGTGATCAGAATAAGCTGCTGAAAAACGTAACATTTAGTTGTTGATTTCAGCTTATTTTGGCTATAAACAGCTTATAAATTATACCAAACAGGCCCCTCGTCTCTTATTAGACTGCAGGTGCATGACGATGGCGGCGAAAATTATTAGCGGGTACTCTAGAACCTAATACTCTTTGTAAATGCTTCTACGGTGCAGACAATTGGGAGCCAGAATTTACGAGACCACCAAAATGACTTGGACTTTGACCAGTTTCCGTCTTATTTCGAAATCTCTTTTCCATTCCATTGAAATAATTTGAACTTATTGTACCCTCAACTCTATATGGGACGGGCAGAAGACCATTTTGGTTTCCCCCATGGGACTTGGCTAGCGAGGAGAGCAAAAATGGTCTTTCTATGATATGGAGTATGTTAGGATCCATCCAACTAAGAGCAACTCCAAGAGTTTCTCTATATTCTTTTGTATTGATATGAATATATATATTTTGGTTAAAAAAGCCCACCAACAACTTGTTCAATTTGATCTCCAAATATTAATTACCATCTTATATTTCTGGTTTCTCGCTAGTCAAAGGCGAAGAGCAGGTATATCCTCCAAAATGTGCACAAGATACCGAGAAGCTATTGGAAGGTGAAAAAAAATATTCCAAATGACTCTCAAAACGATGATTTAGAAAGTGCGTTTAACAAAGACTTTTGTAGATGCTCTAATAGTTAGGTGCATTTAACATCTGGCTAATAGATAACTGGCTAATATCAGTTGTGACCTTTTAGCTTACTATTACTCCTCCATTCCAAAAATAATGCAATCCTATATATGAACCAAGTTAAATTTTCTCAAGTTTGACTAAGCTTATAGAAAATAATATCAACATTTATGTCTCTAAACATGTTTACTATGAAAATATATATTCTATAATTAATCTAATGATACTTATTAAATATCAATAGTTCTTATAGATTTATCAAATTTAAAATTAATTGACTATCCAAAAAGCGAGGATCTTTTTTTTTTGTCACTGAGAAGTCCAAACAGGGACTAGGAGCATCTCCACCGGATATCATATTCAATATCCTATACTTAAAAAGTAGTAGTATAGAAGATGATATGTTGCAGCAAATCTCCTATCTCATCTTCTATACCTATATTTTTTTTAATTAATCTCCTAAAAGAAGCATCATCTTTCTAAACAAAGGAGACAACACTCTCTCCCCTAACCCAAGTTTTAGTCGATCTGCTGCAGCGGCACTCTCCTGTATCCTAAATTTATTAAAGGGTACTCTCTTAAAACAACTTATGGGAGATGTAATATAAGAGATCAGATGTTCTAAGAGAGTAAGACGGAACATACCAGCAAGCTTTTCTGTCAGCTCAAAAGCTTGTTTCCTTCGCTCGGCCGCTGCGCCGATGATCCTCAGCCGAAACAAGAAACGCTAACAAACTATGCATGCTTTTTGTTTCCTGTGGACACTGGATACATACGTAGAGTGCAGGAGAAAACGCCGTGTGCACATAAGCAGAGGCGATGAATGATATCAAGCGAGACATGGTGGCTTGACGACACGGGTTCTGTGCTGCTCAGGCTGCTAGTGTCATCAGGTGCTTGCTTGGCAGCCGTGGTCCGTTGCCTTGCCGATGGAGCCACCGGATTTTGCTCAATGTGGTGTCAATCATACGAGACGAAGGGTGATGCAGTATCATTCTAATCAAAAGAGCCAAAGGATGCTAGTCCAGTTGATTAGCAGTTCCGGAGGCACTCTTCAGGTCCTGAGTTCGAAATCTTATGGGAGCAAATTTCATGCTGAGGGTTAAAAACTCGCTCGCCCGAGGCCAAAGCACAGGTTAAGAGATGACCCTTCTCACGGGTGGCGGCTCCCTGTGTATGGATGGGGCGGGAGTTCAAGGATTTTCTTGATTTATGTGAGAAGACCTTCTTCTTAATCACAATACCGTGGGGGCGGTCATGACCCCCGCAGGCCGAGTTATTTTTTATTCTAATCAAAGAGTCTTCAGGGACTAACAGCCTAGATACTACCACATGCCACCTTACTTAGCATGCATTGCCTGTTGATATGGATCTTGCATGGCCACGCCTCCCGTCCTGTCGTCCATTTGGGTTTCAAATCATCTGGCGAGCATCTACCTGCTGTTAGTGTTTGTTTTGTTGTGCCAATGGTGCATAGTTTTTAAGGCGGTAAGGCGAGGTGCGGCGCTCCACCCCCTTCCAGACGCCTAGGCAAATTAGGCGCGCAGCGAGGCGACGCCATACACATACACTAACCTTTCATAGGACAGCACAAACATACACTTATACATAGGAGAAACGAGCAGAGCAGAGAAAACAAAGTAGAGCAGAGCAGAGAAAGCAAACGAAGAAGGGGGAGGAATAGGAGAGCCGCAGAGCAGCAGAAGAAAGAGGAGGGGAGAACGTACCTGCCAATCGCGCGGTCGCAGAGCAGAGTCATGGTTGGGGACGGGGCCAGAGTCGGTTGCGGCGGACGGAGTGGGAGTCGGTCACGGACAGGGCTGGAGTCGCGGACGGGACGGAGTCGCGCTCGCACAGGCGGGTCGCGGACGGGCCGGAATCGTGCGGGGCTGTCGCCTGCACTGCCGCCCTCCTCTCTCTTCCTCTCTCCTTCCTTTCCCTCTCCCTCTCTCAACTGACGCGATGGGGATTGGGTTGGCGGGAGGTGTAGGCGCGCAGCTACTTCTCTTCCCGCGCGAGCTCGCGGCGCCACTTTTCCCGCGCACTTTTCCGTCCCGCAGCGTCCGCCTCAGCGAAATCGACGCCTAGGCGACGCCTTCAGCTGCCAGGCGACGCCATACACGATGAGGGCGCGGCGACCGCAACTCCCCGTTTGGAATCCCGCTCGGACGACTAGGCAACGCCGTAAAAACTATGCAATGGTGTACGAGTACTCTGCTTGTCTAGTCTTCGCAATTCCTCAGCTCTGCCTACCAGTCTTCGTGGGCATCAAACTGTTAAGGATAGTATAGTTGTTTCAAATCCTCATAGCTACTCCGTCTGTTCCAAAGTACGATTTGTTTTATGGCCCATTTGGCATGGCTCCTTTTCAAGTGCTTCTCTGGAGAAGTCGGAGCACTTGAGGAGGAGTCACCTTTTGTGGCTCCAGCTTTTTGCCTTAAAATGGCTCTGACTCCTCTATTGTTTATAAAAAAACAGATCCTCCTCAAAAAAAAAAAAGTTTGGCCAAGCTCATCCGCAAAAGTTGCTGCAGGAAAGCCGGAACCATGACAAACAGACCCTTAGTTGGAAGCCTCTCAAAGTTTGACCTGCAAAATGCACCAGTATCTACATAAATTTAGCTTCTTCAAATCCACCAAGAAATTAAATATGTCTTGTACCTATTCCCCGGCATAACATGAATTCTGACTTGACTTCGCGAGCAGTGACGAGCTAGAGTATGGGTTATCCGCTGCGTTATACACTTTGCTTCCCTCGTGTATGGGTTTGTTAGTCGTCCATAACGTGACTCGAATTGTGTAATTTGTGAATGACGACTGTCCGTATGTACTACAAATACTGTACCCTGTAATAATAGTTGATGGACGGTGAGTTTGATTATCGCCCACTGAGTAGTAGTTGTCATTCTACGCTCTATTCAGTATTCACGCCAAAGGTTTCGGGGTGCGGTTAACACTCACCAACGACACATACTGCGCGAAACAAGAGGCGGGAGAATAAAACACACGTATTAGAATTGTAGATTGGCTAAAAATTACACGATGATGATGACTGATGGCTTACGTTTGAATGACCATTCATTAGCGAATCAGGGACGGCTCGATTAGTACGATGATGTGAACACGGTTTCTCCAGGATGGACGAACCGCAACAACCGGTCGTCATTGCCAGGGGCAGATTACCGGAGCGAGCAGAACCTAGGACCAACCGACAAAAATTCGTCTAGAGGACGTACGAAGCCATGAGATCAGCTGTGAACAAGGATGAAGCCAAAGTAGCACGCAGTCCTGTGTCACAATGGCTAGCTAAGGGTGTGTACGGGGAGTCGAAATTTTTTGGGTGTCACATTGGATATGTCGAAAGGATGTCGGGAGGGGTTTTTGATACTAATAAAAAAATAAATTACAGAACCCATCAAGAAACTGTGAGACGAATCTAATGATACTAATTAATTGATCATTAGCACATGTGGGTTACTGTAGCACTTACGGCTTTTCATGGACTAATTAGGCTTAAAAGATTCGTCTCGTGATTTTGCCGAGAACCGTGCAATTAGTTTTTTTTCATCTATATTTAGTACTCTATGCATGTGTCCAAACATGCTCTTTTACTGTAGGAGGCAAAAAAAAAACTAAACATGGGCCTTGTTTAAATTGAGGTTAGGAATCAGTATTCGGCACTGTAGCACTTTCGTTTGTATTTGACAATTATTGTCCAATCATGACCTAACTAGGCTCAAAAGATTCGTCACATAATTTACAATCAAACTGTATAATTAGTTTTTTTTATCTACATTTAATACTCCATGCATGTGTCCAAAGATTTGATGTGATGGAGAGAGAGTGAAAAAACTTGCAATCTAAACAAGGCCATGGCCTAATTTAGCCCGTGTTTAGTTGGTGGAAAGTTGGAAATTTGGCTACTGTAGCATATTCGTTTTTATTTAGTAATTAGTGTTCAATCATGGAATAATTAGGCTCAAAACGTTCGCCTCGCAATTTTCAACCAAACTGTGTAATTAGTTTTTTTCGTCTACATTTAATACTCCATACACATATCGCAAAATTTAATGTAATAAATACTATAGTATTTTTTAGAAAAACTTTTTGCGAACTAAACCTGGGCTTACACCATGTGCGGTGTTCTGACTGACGGACAGCGCGCGCAGCAGCCATGTGCGGTGTGAAATGCGCCGCCGTCACGCGTCACGGCAGCAAATTTCCACATCCCCTAGGTTGGATGCATGCACCATCTATCATTGCTTAGGCCTTGTTTAAATTGCAAGTTTTTTAACTCTCTTTCTGTCACATCAAATCTTTGGATACATGCATGGAGTATTAAATGTAGATAAAAAAATAACTAATTATATAGTTTGATTGTAAATTACGAGACGAATCTTTTAAGCCTAGTTAAGCCATGATTAGATAATAATTCTCAAATACAAACGAAAGTGCTACAGTGCCAAGTACTGATTCCTAACCCCAATCTAAACCAGGCCTTCATCCGAGCATTGCAGAGGCAAATGCCGAGGTGCAGCCAATTCGCGTCGCGCCGCCCTGCCATGCCACCAACCCGCTTGACTTAACTTGAGCACTGGAGCTTAGCCCAAGCGACAATGCATCCATCAACCTACTCCTGCGTTGCAGGTTTCATGCCCGGCTTACAGCAGCCAGCGCACTTTGGAACCCAGGTTTTCCTCCTATACTTGCCGCGCAGTGGTGGCCGACCAATTTTTTTCACCACAACAACGAA
This sequence comes from Miscanthus floridulus, assembly GCF_019320115.1. Classification (NCBI taxonomy): domain Eukaryota; kingdom Viridiplantae; phylum Streptophyta; class Magnoliopsida; order Poales; family Poaceae; genus Miscanthus; species Miscanthus floridulus. The sequence goes on along the minus strand of NC_089587.1, from coordinate 28,925,396 downwards.
GGGGAAACTGTTTTTTTGAATGCCCGCTACACCTTTCCAGCTCGCTAGCGACAGCTCCTTCGGCTCTTCTAAAAAACAGGGCTAGACGTCGTGCATACCAACATTTGGATGAGACCTATCTATCTATTCATCTTGTGTTCATGCATGGCTGTCCGAAGAGAAGAGAGGATCCGAGGAGCTGGAGAGGACCACCACCGCCGATTTGGGTTTTGGGTGGGAAGGTTCCAATCACACGACTCCCAACCAAGAGAGTGGGCGTCCAACTACATGATTGATGCCAAACAAAAGTCGCGATAGACAGACGGGTCTACGTAACGGCCTACACATCGCGTCCAGGTCCAGCTCACCAGTCCGGCCTACCTTTGGACCTGGAGCCCCCGTCCCAAAGAGACCCCCCCTTTGACTGCCCACCACTCGCGACCTCGGAATTCTCTAAAATGGAGCCTACCGGTGTTCTTCTCCCGTCCACTTGCCATGCCGATCGATGCCACCAAAGCTGAGCACGGGCAGGCACGCCATGGAACGTGCTACAGCGGAGACTACACACGGTCAAGCAAGGCCTGAGCCTCGCTTCTTTCGGCGCCAGGTCGACCTTGGATGGTTACAGCTTTGACAGAACTGGACCAGACCGAAACGGAAACGAGGCCTCGCTTTCAGGGACAGCAAGGGTACAACGCAGCAACTAGACTAGAAGTTGCTCAAGCAACCCACAGGCAGGCATGGATGGATACATCTAACTGCAGATCGAAATCAAAACTGCCGCTCTGCGAAAATTACACTTAGCATCCTGAAACCGGCCAGGTGCCAATCCACACCAGGTTCCTGTCCACCTAACTAGGACGACTACTTGCCACATCTCATGGGCACCTACCATACCATGAGCAGCGCCGGCAGCAGCTTTGTTGCGCCTCGCTTTGCACTTGTGGGGGCTGGCTCACACAACAACATTGCCAGGTAGATAGATGCCGGGCGAAAGATTTCCTTTCGCTGTTCCGCCGGCAGGGAGAGGACAGCTAGCGTCAATACCTGTAGCCACTCTCGGCAGCATATTTGCTCCTCATGTAGGGATCGTACTTCGGATCACTGTAATCAGCAGGCTTCGCTTCCGCGGGCTTCAGCTCAGGATGGGCGGCGGCCCCGTAGGCGACCTCCCCGCTCTTCTCACGGTGGTGAAGACGGTGGCGGAGCCTGTCCTTTGGGACCTTGGCACCTACGGGAGCGGGCTCAGAGGTGCCATAGAAGTCTTCGTATTCCTGCCTCTTAGAGGACCTGTGCTTGCTTGACAGGGTCGAATCCCTGAACTTGGATGACTTGATGCTCTTCTGGGCCTTTGCTGCTGTCTCAGTTACAGCATTAGGAGCGTGAACCGTCTCGGGCCTCATTGGCGTGCTGCTGAGCTTCTGTGCTGCTGGAGTCTCCTCTCTGTCCTCGGGCATCACCAGCCTGTCCCTGAGCGGAGTGAGATCTGTTTTCCTCTTCCCTTGTTGCATGCGTTGAGGGATGACACTGAGAAGCAGTTTCCCCACTCCCTCAATAGCAAGTTTCAGGAGATCAGCAATAAGCGTCCCCAGGGATGGCCATCCAGCTCCTGGTTCCTCTTTCAGGCTCTCCACAACCAGAGGTGGCTTCCCAATTGTGCTGCTCTCATGCTGCTCGTTTTCAGGTGCATCTACCTGCAATGGCATCAACAGAAACAAACTACTACATTAGCAGATTTTTTTTCTTCCATTTTCAGCGAATTATAAAATTGAGAAAGAACAAGGTGCTATTTAAGCATGATTAGGAATACTGTGATGCCAAGCTTCAATGAGATTACAAATATGCATATCAAGTGGAAAAATCTATGTAAAAATGGACAATACAGGGCCAGCATACACAAATAACTACCTTCTCGGAGCCTGAGAATCCAAACCCATGTTGGAAACCAGAAAAGATATATCCAGCCACAACAGCACCAATGACCAATATGAGATCTGTGTAATGATTAAAACAACACTGATGATAAAGTATGGAACTGAATTTCACAAATAGTAGATCAAGAGCGTGTTTGGATTGCGTCCTGCCAGGCAGATGCCTGTCAGGCAACCGAAATCAGACGCCTGGGAGCGAGCCCTGCCTGGGCCAGGCAACTCCGGTGGAGAGCAAACCAAACAGGCCCCAAGTACATGGACAAGTGAATTACTACCCATCAATACTGATACATTTGCCAGACATAATCAGCATGAAATTAATCACGAATCAAGTACATGGACAATTTGAAGGAGTAATGAAAAAGGTCGATATTCAGATAATTACATGTATGGTATCCAGCGATAACAAAATTTATGGTAGACAAACAGAACTAAGAACTCAGACAAAGAAGCCAGGATTTTTGCAGATAAATCTCAACATGTAAGATACAGGGAGATGGTAGATCCAATCATCCCAAGTTACAGTCCACTAATACTTTCAGTCAACAACAACAACAACAAAGCCTTTAAATCCCAAACAAGTTGGGGTAGGCTAGAGTTGAAACCCAACAGAAGTAATCAAGGTTCAGGCACGTGAATAGCTGTCTTCCAAGCACTCCTATCTAAGGCTAAGTCTTTGGGTATATTCCATCCTTTCAAGTCTCCTTTTATTGCATCTACCCAAGTCAACTTCGGTCTTCCTCTGCCTCTCTTCACGTTACTATCCTGACTTAGGATTCCACTACGCACCGGTGCATCTGGAGGTCTCCGTTGCACATGTCCAAACCATCTCAACCGGTGTTGGACAAGCTTTTCTTCAATTGGCGCTACCCCTAATCTCTCACGTATATCATCGTTCCGAACTCGATCTCTTCTTGTATGACCGCAAATCCAACGCAACATACGCATTTCCGCGACACTTAGCTGTTGAATATGTCGTCTTTTCGTAGGCCAACATTCTGCACCATACAACATAGCAGGTCTAATCGCCGTCCTATAAAACTTGCCTTTTAGCTTCTGTGGTACCCTTTTGTCACATAGGACACCAGACGCTTGCCGCCACTTCATCCACCCTGCTTTGATTCTATGGCTAACATCTTCATCAATATCCCCGTCCCTCTGTAGCATTGATCCTAAATATCGAAAGGTATCCTTCCTAGGCACTACTTGACCTTCCAAACTAACATCTTCCTCCTCCCGAGTAGTAGTGCCGAAGTCACATCTCATATACTCAGTTTTAGTTCTACTAAGTCTAAAACCTTTGGACTCCAAAGTCTCCCGCCATAACTCCAGTTTCTGATTCACTCATGTCCGGCTTTCATCAACTAGCACTACATCGTCCGCGAAAAGCATACACCAAGGGATGTCCCCTTGTATGTCCCTTGTGACCTCATCCATCACTAAAGCAAACAAATAAGGGCTCAAAGCTGACCCTTGATGTAGTCCTATCCTAATCGGGAAGTCATCCGTGTCTCCATCACTTGTTCGAACTGTAGTCACAACATTGTTGTACATGTCCTTAATGAGCCCAACGTACTTCGTTGGGACTTTATGTTTGTCCAAAGCCCACCACATAACATTCCTTGGTATTTTATCATAAGCCTTCTCCAAGTCAATAAAAACCATGTGTAGGTCCTTCTTCTTCTCCCTATACCGCTCCATAACTTGTCTTATTAAGAAAATGGCTTCCATGGTTGACCTTCCGGGCATGAAACCAAATTGGTTCATAGAGACCCGCGTTATTGCTCTCAAGCGATGCTCGATAACTCTCTCCCATAGCTTCATAGTATGGCTCATCAACTTAATTCCCCGGTAATTTGTACAACTTTGAATATCCCCTTTATTCTTGTAGATCGGTACCAATATACTTCTCCTCCACTCATCAGGCATCTTGTTCGATCGAAAAATATGGTTGAACAGCTTGGTTAACCATACTACAGCTATGTCCCCGAGGCATCTCCACACCACTAATACTTTCAGTGTTAAAATCAAAATATAGCTTGTGCACCTATGACCTCTTTGATACTATTCAAAACAGACGTGAATGGAAAGAATGGTTTAACATGTTCCTCTAAAAGGATGAGAAAGTAATCATGTCATTGATGCCATCAATGCTATTCTAAAAGGGAGAGAGTGGTCTTCTCATCTACTCCCTCCGTCCATTTATCGGCATCATTTTAGCCTCCGACGCGATGACCAAGGAGCACCAAAGCCACGCCGATTTGCAATTAATCGCTGCGCCGTTGTTTACTCTCCGGCGTCTGGTCCACTTCCCGATTAATCCCGCGCTCACGTCATGACGGGAGTTCAATATCAGAGGAGGGCTGCTCGTGGCTAGCAGGCGCATGCAGGAGAAGGCCTCACGGCGCAGGACGTTTCCTATTATTAGAGAACTATTATTATTATTAGAAACGTATTTCTATTTTTAGAAAGGAGAAGCGATATATGGTTGTAAAGACAATTGGATCGGTTTAAGCAGAAACATATTGTTTCCGGCTTCCTGAAGGGAGCCGGGAGTCCAACCCTAGCCGCCACCTCGTTCTTCCTCCTCTCACGATCGCTGGCTCCTCGCCGCCGATCAGCTTTCAAACCACGCCCACCGATCGTCCACACGTACAACCTCCGATCGGTGAGGGGCAGAGAGCAGCAGCATATCAATCGTGGCCGTAATCGCGCGCTCAAGTAGGAAGGCACGCACGGCCGCGGAAGCTAATTTCTGCATACAGGGACTGCGCGCTCATGCATCCTGTGTTCCCGCGCTGTGATGGATGTTCCATCAGATGCCTTCCATGCCAAAAATTTCGCCACCAGAGAGAAAAAATAGGCAACAGATCAACTTGCAGAAATTAGGCAACAGCGGCCGTGATGGAAACTAATTTCTGCATGCACCAGAGATAAAAATAAAAGAAGGCAACAGAGCTAAGCAGCGGCGTGGTACGTAACACTGCGAGACTTGCAGTACGTGAGCCGTGAGGGCGAGAAAACGGAGCAGACGGAGTCGTATACGAGGATAACGGGAGTGCCACATCCTAGTAACTCCGCATGGCATACGAGGCGTCTCGCGCGCAACAACCCGAGAAAAACCAGGAGGGGCGAGCTTAGACGACGACGACTCCTGGAAAACGCTATTTTGCTCAAACGACGCCGATAAATGGACGGAGGGAGTATGTTCTTCTAAAAGGGTGTGAAAGGGATATTGCATCTACATCATGACTAATTAAAGAGGGTCAGAAGAATTTTAAAAGGTGAATATCTATATGTATAAAAGAACTTCAAATAAGACATTTCACAACCAAGAGACACATTAGCACAGATGTTATCCCAGTTTTCCTAAACTGATCTATCAGGACCATTAGTTTAGCCATCAAGTAGGGCATGGAAAGATAGCTTTACAGCATCAGAAACAAAAGGAAAAGGAGAAGGGGACCAACACGGCAGTACTACCAATTCTTGTACCTCATATACTAAACGACACATAAACAATACCAGAATTCTCCTTTTACTTTGTCTTTCAAGAATATTACACGGTGCAAAATGTTCTTCTCACATCTACTTGAACCCTAGACTCGCAGCAAAATTATGGTGACAGCATACAAGTGATAGTTAGCTTTATGGCAAAGCATATAGCATGGAGAGTTATACTTCTGGCATATAAGGAATAAAGTGTATCATTTCTAACATGGATCATATAGTAGTACTATGTATAGACATGGTTTATAAGTCAGCATCTGACTTTTGCATTTCTTGATTTGTTCAACCTTCTAATTTAACTCCAATCATGCCACCTCAGTTTTAAAAGACATTCATAGTCTGAATGTCTGATACTTCCGTATGGGAGGTCTTAGTGTGTGACACTGTGGCCAGCCTACTAAAACCGAGAAAGTATAATCCAGTGGACTTGAAAAAAAAATTGATCCCAAAAGAGAAAGACGTAATTCTAAATACAAAGTACCGAAGGATTTTACTATTCTGCCTGTTCAACCCCTATGTTTAGTATCATGGATAATAATCCAGTACAGGACCATGAAAAGGTTTAAGCACAACACTTGACAGATTTTTACTTCTGTTCTACAACTAACCATATCGGCATGAGCCTTTCCTCTAGGACCTCATCACCTCAAGAACGTGACAATTGATGAGTTGGATTGTTACCTTTCCTTATCAGAAACGTCTATATGTACTGTACAGGAAATAGAAACAAATTTAAGAGAATGGACCTGAAGATAGGAGTGCAGAATCCTGGTAAGTACAGTCTTCTTGTGGAAGAGAAATCTTCCTAAGGGCTGCATTTCCACGGTCAATAACCAGAAGAGAACACATTTTCTTCACATACACCACGTCAAAATCTGTAGAGAACTTTGCATCTTCACTGGGGCCATCCCTGTAGCCTGGGATATTTGATTTCCCACCCGCAATGGTGGTCACTCCTGAACAGAATTTTCATTCACCAACTGTTAACACTTAACACAACTATTGCATGAAGTGTATATCTATTTAACTACCGATCACCTGATTCTCCGATCTTTCGAATCGCCAAGTTTGCTGTATCAGCAACATAAACATTGCCCATATCATCCACGGCAACGCCTGTGGGGCGCTTGAATCGGGCATCACTTGGTTTACCATCTATATGACCAGAATGACCCTGGAAAGAACCAGCGACCAGTCTTCCCCTGCTATCTGCAGAGGACCTATTATCAATCTACACTGCTGGACTTATGTTTACAGCATTTATATCATACTTCTTTAAGCATTGATGCGTGTTTCAGTTCTGTTTGTTTTCATTTTACCTGTCCATGGCACTTCCCTAAATATGCATACTATTAATTAACTGGAGACCAGAACTTTACCTATTACTATATGATTTGATCATAACCCATTGTTGTACCCATGAGGCCATGACCAAGTCATACAAGGAAGGCGCAGGGAGTCTTAGGAGCAGAGTGATATTACATTTGGAAAGACCAGTTATTCAATCATTGCTAGTAACAGTGTAGCCTTAGTATGCATGGATATTAACACTAGCATGCCAAAGAAAGCTGGCTCAAAATGCTATAGTTTGTTCTTTAAGCCTTCCTATCCCATAATCATGTTAGCTGTGAATTATGCCAAAAAAGGACCAAGCAGATGGGAGGAAGAGAACATACACTCAGAAAGTGGTGGGGTTATCCGCACAATGTTGCTATGTGCCGAGTCGACTGCAAGGAGCTCCCCGCCCTCAACAGGAGACACTCTTATGGTGTGCGGCGTGACACCAAGCTTGTCACCCTCAACAAGTGTCTCTACAAAGTAGCCGCTCTCAAACTGCAGCGCTACCCCCACGTGGCCATCTGCCAAAATAGTCGAACACCGTGAGCAAGAGACAGAACAAAAGCACAAATATCAGCAGCTGCGGTAACGTATGATCAACGGCTTAGGTCACAATGAGAAAAAAAAATCCAAACCAGTTGAGCCTCTGCTGGATCTGGACTCGGCTAAGACCTAAGACATTCTAAGAGCAGGATGTGTAAACTTCCGAATCATTAGGTTGGCCCTGTTGGGGTTTATTTTGGTGGCTTAGCAAGTTACCTCACCAATACAGGGCCAGCTGAACAGAAGGCGAATAATACTGAAATAATTATGAAAAATTCGAAAAATGTCGGAGCTCGTCCCCATTGAGAAGATGGTTTACCCCAACCCTCCCTCTCCCTCCTTTCCTCCCTCCCATTATCCATTATCTCCCCTTTTGTTGTGCTCTCTATTATTCCCCACTCATCCTTTTCTTCTCGGGAAACACTAGTCGCTAGTGGAGTGGAACCGTGTTCATCAATCATCTGTACTATAATAGAAGCGGAAGCCGACCGCGTCCCACAGCAGCAATCGCTGCGAACAACGAAAATCGAAACCGCAGGCCGCCCCTTTTGCTGCGCGAGGGATTCCGCAGGTGAACTAGGGAGAGACGGCGACTCACCGGCGTACTGGGGGTGGCCGGGCAGCTTGGGCCCGTGCGACGAGGGGGCAGCCCGCGGCCACCTGACGACCGACGACAGCTGCTTCACGATGCTGCCTGCGCGCCGCACAAAAGGCAGGAGTACGTATTAGTAGAAACTCGGGATCGAATCGCCCCTATCGGGCCGCATTTTAACAGGGAACGATAGCGGCGGCGACGGGCGAGCGAACCTGTGGGAGGGGCGAAGGCGGCCGCGCCGGGTTGGAAGGCGGCGGCGAGGAGGAGCAGGAGCACGAGCGGGAGCGGGGATCTCAGTCCCATGGCGAGGGTCTGCTGCTGAGAGCGGTGACTGCTGTGGACTGTGGTTGGGGAGAAAGCGAGAGGCAAAGGGGCTTTTCGCTTTCAGACGGCGGCCCCGGTGACGTTCTCGGTTCTCTTGTGCTCCGCGGGCGCGTGCAGCGAGTGCGACTTGTCTTGTGTCGTGTACTCGTACGCCGCAGACCCGCAGCGCCGATTCCGCTGCCGACTTCTCTGCGACTGCATTAACCCCAATACCCCATGTTCCCTCTGGCATGTGGAACCCCGGCGGCCATACTTGGCACTAGTGTTTGTTAAGGCCAGCTGGATTTATTATAATCAGGATTATATATAGAAAATCTGTTGAAGGATATAAAGATATAAAGAACAATTTTTATACAAATAGTTCTTCAAATAATAATAATAATTTAAAAAGTGAGTTTAAAGAAGACTCTTGCAGATGCTCTAAAACTAGAAATCATGTTTTCTTAATTCTCTACGATAAATATAAAAAAGGATAAAAAGAATCTGGTGGCACATAGTACTCTCTCTGTCCAGGAAAACATGCAACTATGGATTGCGTGCCACAAAAAGTAGTTCACGTTTGATCAAGTTTCTACTGAATAGTATTCATATTTATGACTTCAAATCAATTTATTATGAAAACACATTTCATAATTAATCTAATAATATTTATTTGATATCATAAATATTGATACTTTTTTATATATAATTAGTCAAACTTAAGATATTAAAATGTGGCACTGTGCTAGAATTGCTTCCTAGATGAAGGGAGTATAAGACAAAATAGTAATTTCTATTGGACATTATTTGTGTCTATCTATGGATTAGGTGAACATGGTTTTAGGCATCCAGAGGAATCCAATGGGCCAAAAAAAGGTCCACAGAGCCTAACTTTTCTGAACAGCTAAAAGGGTTGGGCCATTGGGGCAGGAGGAGCGAGTGACATAGGTGCAAAGCACTTCCCCTAAAAAAAAGGTGCAAAACACTTTTTTTTAAAAATCATACGATAATGATATGACGCGCGTCGTCCGTTCGGACGCCGCGCGTCCGCACTCCGTCTTATCCAGCGCCGCTCGTCAGTCAACTTAAAAAAAAAAGACAACGCCGCTCCCTTCTCCAGCCGCAAGCAGCGCGTCGCCGCTCACCATGGCCGTCTCCAACGTGGTGGCGCCGCATCCGCCCCCATCCCGCGCTGCTCCGTGCTGCATGGTGTGGTCGTTCGCCCCAATTCGCCCGCCACCGCCGCCATCCCCCGCGACACCTCCATCCCGCGTAGCGGCCCACTCCGGTGCGCCACTGCCATCCCTGTAGCGCCATGCTGTGCTCCGTCCTCCGCCATGCCTAGGCCATGTGGCCAGGAGAGGGGTCATCGTAGGTCAGGCCCAGGCCAAGCACTTGCGGAGCTGGCCGCTGCCAGGCCGCATGTTGCAAGCTTATATTTCAAGTATTTTAGATGTTTCATAGGTATGTTTCAAGTGTTTCATGTGCATATTGCAAAAGTAGATCCAGATGTTGCATATGTTGCAAGTGTTTCAGAGGCACGTTACAAGCGTTTGTTCAAAATATTTTTAGACGTATGTTTGCAAGCGGTTTTTGATTTAGATGCTGCATATGTTTTACACATGTTGCAAAGACTATGTTCCAATGATTTTAGTTGTTTCAGTCTTATGTTGCAGTAAGTGTTTTCATGTTGCACGTTGCAAGTGTTTTATCTGAATATTGCACATGTTTCAAGTGTATGTTGCAAATATTTCATCTGCTTCAGACATATTTTTGCATTCAAGTGTTTTATGTTTCAGAGAAATGTTCAGTGAGTCATGGGGCACCTAGGGTCCTACGGATGGGGACGTGCTCGTCCTCATCCTAGCTCCTAGGTCCCACCCACGCGTAGAGAGGGGAGCGGTGTTGCTAGGAAGGAGTCGCGAGCACTTGAAAGGTCCTAATGGCTAGAGGGGGGTGAATAGCCTATAAAAATTTCTACAATAACACTTAACAAACCGGTTAGACAATTATGAGGCAAAGCAAGTGTTGCGCTAGCCTACTAAAAAGCAAGTCATCTACCACAATTCTAGTTTCTATAGTTACTTTCCATGCAATGGCTATGTCACTGCACTAAGTTAGTATGCTCTCAAAGACTAACTAAAGAGTCACACTAATCAAACTAACAAGCTCTCACAACTAGCTACACTAAAGAGCTTGATAACTAGTTTGCGGTAATATAAAGAGAGTGGGTAAGATGGTTATACCGCCGAGTTGAGGAGTGAACCAATCAATCACAAGAATGAATACCAATGAAGACCAATCACCTCGGAATCAAATGATGACACAATAATTTTTTATCGAGGTTCACTTGCTTTCCGGCAAGCTGTTCCTCGTTGTAGCGATTCACTCACTTGGAGGTTCACGCGCTAATTGGCATCACACGCCAAACCCTCAATAGTATGTCGCACAACCAACACAAGATGAGGATCACACAAGCCACGAGCAATTCACTAGAGTACCTTTTGGCTCTCCGCCGGGGGAAAGGTCAAGAACCCCTCACAATCACCATGATCAGAGCCAGAGACAATCACCAACCTCCGCTCGACGATCCTCGCTGCTCCAAGCCGTCTAGGTGACGGCAACCACCAAGAGTAATAAGCGAATCCCGTAGCGAAACACGAACACCAAGTGCCTCTAGATGCAAACACTCAAGCAATGCACTCGGATTCTCTCCCAATCTCACAAAGATGTTTAATCTATGATGAAGATGAGTGGGAGGGCTTTGGCTAAGCTCACAAGGTTGCTATGTCAATGCAAATGGCTAAGAGAATAAGCTTGAGTCGGCCATGGGGCTTAAATAGAAGCCCCCACGAAATAGAGCCGTTGTACCCCTTCACTGGGCACAACACGGGGTGACCGGACACTCCGGTCATATCGACCGGACGTAGGACCCTAGCGTCCGGTCGTGTGATGCATGCCACATGTCATCGGCTTCAAATGTTGTTCGCCCGATCTCAATGGTCAAGTGATGACCGGACGCGCTGCTGCGAAGTGACCGGACACTGGACCTCAGCGTCCGGTCGTTTCCAGTAAGCATCCAGAAATGAGAAATCACGACTAGACGCGTCCGGTCATGCTCGACCGGACTCACCTAGCGTTCGATCACTCGGCATCTCCTCTGTGCACTGCCACATCAGCGGGACCGGACGCAGCCCTCCAGCGTCCAGTCACTAAGTGACCCAGCGTCCGGTTAGAGACCGATGCTAGTGTCTTCGCTGCTTCTATTGACCGGACACGCCGGTCCTTCCGAGACCAGCGTCCAGTCACTTACAGTGACCTCCGTATTTTCTGTATAGGGCGCCGGTGGCACCGTCGGACTGTCCGCACTCTACGGGCAGACACTCCACCGGTGAAGTTCCTAACCCTTGCTCAAATATACCAACCATCAAGTGTATCATCTTGTGCATATGTGTTTGCGTATTTTCACAAACATTTTCAAGGGTGTTAGCACTCCACTAGATTCTAAATGCATATGCAATGAGTTAGAGCATCTAGTGGCACTTTGATAACCATATTTCGATACGAGTTTCACCCCTCTTAATAGTACGACTATCGAACCTAAATGTGATCACACTCTCTAAGTGTCCTGATCACCAAAACAAAATAGCTCCTACCATTTATACCTTTGCCTTGAGCTTTTTGTTTTTCTCTTTCTTCTTTTCAAGTCCAAGCACTTGATCATCACTATGGCATCACCATCATCATGTCATGATCTTTATTTGCTTCACCACTTGGAATGTGCTACCTATCTCATGATCACTTGATAAACTTGGTTAGCACTAAAGATGGCAACGGGGCGGGTTCGGATCGGGTGGAGTGCCTGGGCACCCGAAACCGAAACCCGAACCAAAAATCCGAATCCGACCCGAAAACCGATTCGGGTGAAAATCCATCCCTGAAACCGAAACCCGCGGGTACCCGAAACCCGACGGATTAACCGAAACCCGAACATGAACAGTACAGTACACAGTACAACAGTCTTAAACAATACAGTTACAGTACAATACATCAACAATTTCACTAACAATTTCAGCAACAATACCAGACGCAGTACAGTAACAATACAAGTCAACAATACGAGTCTTAAACACCAAGTTATATACCTAGGGTTCCTAATGGGCCTTTAGTAGGCCGAATTATTTCGGGTACCCGATGGAGCTCTGCGGGTTATTTTTCAAACCCGCGGTATTTCGGGTATCCGAACCCGAAAAACCGTGGGCGAAAACCACGAACCGAAACCGAAACCCGTGGACCCGAAACCCGCGGATATCCGACCCGAAACCGAACCGCTGCCATCCTTAGTTAGCACTTAGGGTTTCATCAATTCACCAAAACCAAATTATAGCTTTCAGCACTACGATAAGGGCAAGGTGCGCATTCGGGACGTTGCTAGGCGGACGGGGATGGGCTGCGTGGGTATCTGGACGCACATCCGCCCCGAATGTGCAGGCGCTAGCCACGCCCAAAATCATACGCTCGTACTTACTTCGTCTTGCAATACAATACATTTAAAAAAAATTAAGCAACTTAAGTAAATATTTAAATTGTGTGTGTCATGGATTAAAACCAGTTAAAGAGTTTTCTTCTTAAATTGTGGCTTTTTTTAACAGATTTTGCTAATCCGAAATTTTTTTAGATAATGGGAAAAAGCTCTGACTTCAGCATACTTTGAAAAAGAAGCATCAGTCCAAAAAACAAGAAAACACACCCAAAATTTAGAACATTAAATCTAAACATATGTACCACATGGAATACCATTTATTTCAGTACAAATTTTAGAAGTCATAATGCACTGTATTGTAGGATGGAGAAAGTAGACACAAAATTGTAATGTTTTCTAATTTCTATATCTATAGACGGGAAATACGCACAAATGCGAGAACTAAAAATACTAGCCCATCAATTACACACCTAATAGTTTAAAGGGAAACATATATTCTAAAAGATGCATTAAGTATTACTAACAATAACAAATATTTCTTTGTGTTGCATTTAGTTTGTTGTACAGTCATTTCGAGCTCATATCTTTGTTGAATTTATTTATTGGCCTTGAGCCCTTATTTCAAATAAATCATAAGGCTTATACTAAATGTTAAGTGTAATAATAAAAGATCAATTGAAGAGAAATTAATTGTAGATTAGCTCGGCTTAAATAAGTGACTATTGTATGTATCTATTGTGAAGCTGAGAAGTGAAGGCGAGCCACACCTACACCCGTAACATGCCAAGTTCAGATTAGCACAAATGCAAAAATGAAAAATCTGAGAAAACAAAAATTGGTATATCAGAGTAGCAGATTGCACAAATGCGCCTATCAGACGCTGAGAGAGCACCGATTCGCGCTCTGGATCATATGGATGGGATCTCCAGAATAGCAGGGACTGGCTTGTTGTATCTATCCACCAGAAATCTTATTATGTTTGCAATCTGTCACCCCACGGAACTCACACACAGCAGATTAGGCATCAGCACCTGGATCTTCTTAATGCTAGTTCTATGCACATCTGCAGGGGAACGACTTATAGGATGGAGGTTTCTACTACATTAGCTATCAAGTACTAATGGTTTCCACAATGCTTTAGATTTCCTTTCTCCTTTCCGATATTGATTAACGCTCCTGCATAACAGTTGCCTTGTTCGCTTGGCTTATAAGCCATACTTTTTTAGCCAACGAACAATAGTTTTCTCTCATAACAAATCAGCTAACAATACTTTCAGCCATGGCTTATTAGCCAAACGAACATGGCAAGTGGGAGTATCCAATAGTAAATTGTCCAGCATTTCGCACTAATGAACATGCACTGTAATCAATTATAGTTTGATTTAAATATTAAAAGCACTGGAACATAGGTTTAAGACTTTTAGTAAATTAAGCTGCAAGTATATATACTTCCTCCGTTCCTTAATATAAGCCATATAAAATTTTTAAAAAAATCCAAAATATAGGTACGTATCAGCTCCCACGCCGATTAGTTTGAAAATCTTCCCACCGTACATAGCACATGCCCCAACCAATCCTTTAGATTTAGGAAGCAATCTGATTGGGAGAGAGAAGATGACATGATTTTCCTTTTTTTTCTCGGTCTCACATCCTTTCCCAAGCCGTGCGTTAATATTGGTGCTAAAAACTATATGGCTTATATTAAGGAACGGAGGGAGTATTTAACAAAGGATCAATAGGGCAAACCCAACAGGAGCCACAACCAACAAAGAGAATGGTAATATAATAATAGTAAAAGGAGATCAAAATAGCAAAGGATAAGACTAACAACAAAACTGGGTTTAAGTCAAGTCTTCAAGCCGATTTTCTCATCTGAAATGACAGGTATATACTGATGCATGACAATGTGGCAGGGGTTTAAAAAGCCTAGCTACATGCTATATTATTCCTATGCAAGAAAAACCATAACTTGAAGAGGACCTTTCAATTTTAGGTTCCAAAAGGCTCAGCCACAATTACCTTCAAGCAGCAGCAGCAGCACCACCACCACCACCATAAATAAAAAAGAAAAGAAAAAAAATCCCCTCCTTTCTGTTCCTGATCTAACAATGAACCAATACACAAATAATATGCATGCGCATGTGATGGTTCACTTGCATACTGGCTGATGAGCACAATAAATATCCTCCCAAGGCCCAAGCACTAAACTCTTTGAATGCATCTTAATTTTGTTTCACTGTCATCTGCCATGAAACAATTAACAGTACTGGTACTGAACCATCAGGACAGCAACAGTAACAAGAGTATGAAGTAACAGGCATACAAGTAATGATTGTAGAATGAAATAATGACAGGAGTTCCTTGCCATTGGTACGATTACAACCTAAAAGCAACACTCAAGGTTATCTGTATAATCTCTAAAATTACATGAAAGCTCACGACTAAGGACACCAGCGGCGGTGGAGCTAGCCAAAAAACAATGGTGGCACACTATAGTAAATAATTTTTGTCTAAAGGGAAAATATATTGTCAAAACAAGACAATCACCAATTCACCATATAAAGTTTGATTTACCCGGTGCCTGTGTACCACCTAGAAGCAAAATTCAGGTACATTAGCCGTGATCCAGGCCAGAAGTAGGAAGCTTAGATGTATTTAACTCCTCACTGCAGGGGAAACCTTAAATGTTACTGTAATATCCACTATCGATAAAAAGCATAAGGAAAGAAACAGTTAAGAGGTATAAAAGTGACAGGGATTGTTCTGCAAAGAACATGACATGAAGCAGGAACATATGATACATGCTATTAAAAGATCCATTACTATCAAAATGCATAGGAAACAAACACTAAGAGGTGTGTTGAGTGAAAAGGATTGTTCTGCAAAGAAGACTTTTCAGACCGTATAACAAAACCGCTGTGGGACAACAATCAACACAAATTTGTTTGTACATATGCATGAAGTTGTGGCAACCATGTACTCGGGTCAAGCAGTTAAATCCTAGGGGTAGCTGGTGAGGAGCAATGCTGCTGACTGAGGACTATGAAAGAGGAATTTAAGGCTCTCTTATGCTGATCGCCATGCCTCATGAAGGAATCAGCTAACAATTTTCAATTGCACACACACCTCTTATGTCATGAGTGGCCAACTGCCTTCCCACCAAATGTCAAGATAATATACAAGTACTTATTGGATCTAATTCACTGCAGAGAGGGAAGAATACGATTCAACAAAGAAATTCCAAGTGTACTATTCACATCCCACCTTTTTCTCTTAACTATAATTTAAATTTCACATTGATAGGATACAGTTGCCCCAATGATCACACCAACATTAGCATCAACATGTAGTCACGCTTCATGACTCAGATCTTGAATCTTTGTCACAAAAAAAATATTCATCCATCACTCAAAGAGTTGACTGTGTATACATGTTTCTAGGTCCATGTTTGATAATGCTGACATTGAGTAGAGTTACAGAACTGCAGGAAACAGAAGCACATTGTTGTAGACGCTTTCATTGGGAAGCAATACAGCAGGAAGAAGAAGGCGCCAGCCTCTAGTGGCTAATTTTAGGCCATAGTTATCTTTTCCTATAAGTTAGGATCTGGTGAGTCAGTTTGTTAGTGCCCAGCCGGCCATTGGGAGATATAACAATTGGCCGGCAAATAGAGTCATCACGTTCAGAGCCTCCCAGGGAGGGCGAACCTGCTCTATCGCTGCTGCTATCTCTAGGTTTAGCCATTGTAATCATTCCCAGTTCATCAATAAAGATCAGCCAGATTACTAGCTCTATCATCTGCTATCAGAGACCTCTCGATCCTCTCGCCTGTCATGGGTGACAATCTCAAGACCACTCTGGACGCCATCCTTGCCGATCTCTCCTCCATCAAGAACGAGGTGACGACGATCAAGGGCGACCAGAGCCGTCTCACGTGGTCATCAACCGGCTGCAATCGGACCACCACTCCTCCGGCGGCTCCCACAGTGGCAGGGACACGGACCACGGCGCCCCTCCCCCTCCGCCTCCACGCGAGCATGCCAAGCACAAGCTCCGGTTCCCGCGCTACGACGGCAGCACCGATCCGGTGCTCTTGCTCTACAAGGCCGAACAGCTCTTCCGTGCCGATCGCACGGCGGATGACGAGCGGGTGTGGCTCGCCTCCTTCTACATGGAAGGTGCTGCCCAGGACTGGTATTACCGCCTCGAGTAGAACCACGGCGCTCCGACGTGGGCGGACTTCGTCGACAAGGTGCAGCGGGCGTTCGGGTCGCCGGCACGCAGCAATCCGCTCGGTGCCCTCATGAAGTTACGCCGCACCGGGACGGTCGAAGAGTACAAGGCGCAGTTCTTGCCCATGCTCGCGCGCTGCAGGCCGCTCCAGGAGCAGGACCAAATCGACATCTTCACCGGCGGGCTCCGCAATCCGCTACAGACTGACGCCGAGCTCCAACATCCGGCCACGCTCGACGACGCCATGTCCCTCGCGCGGGCTTTCGAACGGCGCCTGGAGTTGGACGAGGACGAGGACTCCTCTATGAGCCGCGTCCCCACCCGCACCAACCCGCCGATTCGGCCGCGCCTCCTCCTGCGGTCAAAACTGCGTCGCTGACGCCGCCGGCTCCAACCAAAGGCCCACCGCCAGCAGGCCCGCGCTTCAAGCGGCTGACGCAGCAAGAGATGGCCCAACGCAGAGAGGAGGGCCTCTGCTTCAACTGCCCCAAAAATTTCATGGCGGACCACAACTGCATGAAGAAGGGCTTGTACCTGATGGAGCTCGATGATGACACCCCAGTCGAGGACGCTGCGGTGGAGTCTTCAACTACCGACGACGTCGAGATCTCCCTCCACGCCCTCACCGGCATCAAGACGGCGGACACCATGCACCTGGCCACATTTGTCGAAGGCGCATCCGTCCGGGCTCTGGTGGACTCGGGATCCACTCACTCCTTCATCGCCGCGGATACTGCACGTCGCCTCGGCCTCCAGCCCGCGCCGCGCCCCGGCCTCACCGTGGGCGTTGCCAACGGGGAACGCGTCCGGTCCGCCGGGGTCTGCGCCGCCGTCCCCGTCACCATTGGCACCGAGGAGTTCCACATCGACCTCTTCGTCTTGCCCCTCCCAGGGCCCCTGCTCTCCACGCCGCCGAGCGCCTGGACCTCCTTCAACTGCTCCTGGCTGAGTTCGGCGATATCTTCGACACGCCGTCGTCACTGCCTCCGGTTCGTGCCTGTGATCATCGGATTCATCTCCTACCAGGCACGGCCCCGATTGCGGTACGGCCCTACCGCTACCCCCAGCTGCTCAAAGATGAGCTGGAGAGGCAGTGCGCCGACATGCTCCAGCATATTTAATTGTGTCCGATAACACAGCTAGAACAATTGTCTGTAAAGATAGCTGCCATATAGTTCAACTGCATAACCTGCATAAGTTGGAGGATTGCTCTTTTCACAGAAATTTTATGCCTTTCAATTCAAGTAAGGTGCATAAAAACAGATGGACCAAAGTCTGGTCTTTCTTATGTCATCAATAAAAATAAGTATGCCTTAAAAAATTGGCATAGTTTAGTTTGATCTATGAAGATTCACTATATTGTAGTGCAATGCAGATGTGAAGTGTATATATATAACTATATAAAGAGGACCACACCATAAACGCGCGAGTACCATCCCAAGCTATTGCGATTTCCAAATTCCAAGTATTAGTTTTAAGAATTTTGCTTTCAGGATGCACATAACATTCATGGAAATGAGAGGATGGAGGAACCAGCCAGACAATACTTCAAGAGTTGTGACATTGTTTTTCTTTTCTGTGATATAATGGAATTGTGAGAAATCGGGCCATAACAAGCATGTGGGTGCAGGAAGTAGAAGTTCTCCTCTGGTGCTGCAATATCTATGCATATTATCGATTGCTAGTTAATTTTATGAGCAGAGCATTCGATTAACACTTGGCATCAAATTCATAAGGAGGTTGGCAGGAAGAGAAGACAACGCATCAAGGCAAACCAAGCAATGACTCTACACAGGGAAAAGAAAAGGAGACCGTACCTGGGTGGGAAGTAGCGGATGATGCTGGCCTGGTTGAAGGTGCACCCTCCTTGCGGAGGATGTGGGTGAATGTGTCGTGATGCCATTGTATGAGTACGTGAGGGCCACCAGACACAATATCTCATCCTAGTTCTGGTCTTCAGGAGCAGCAGCTTGACACATTCTGCTGGCACGGCCCCCATCTTGGCCACCATGGTCACCGCACCTCCCATGGAGAAGTCCATCACCAGATTTGACAGTGAGCTCACAAGGCTCATCAGCCTCCCCTCCTTTCAGTTGTTCAGTGCTGCCAGCGCGGTGGCAATTATTCAGCTCTCCAGTGAGCGGCGATGATCAGAATCGGAGACAGATGGGGATTAAAGGCTCCTTTACTCCTCTTTTGAGTGACTGACAGATTAATGGATGCGAAATCCACTTGAATCCTGTCTCTTCGAAAAAGGTCGGATGCCCCTGCAAAAATGTCATGTGCATTTGCACATGACATGCTCATATGATGTTAGCGGAAATCCAAATCTGGAACTGAAGAACCTTCCTCAAGAGTCAAGAGATCCATCTCTTTTTCCTTAGAAAAACAGTTTGGTCATGACCTACTGAAGGATTTGGATTTACATTTCACATTGATAGGATACTATTGCCCCAAATGATCGAAGAAACACCAACATGTACATGTATTCATACTTGAAGGATTAGATCTACACATTAAATATAGTTTCAGCACTCTCTGTTTACAAGAGTTATCTTTTGTTGCAATGACTCCATCTCCTTCCTTGTGAGAAAAATCTCCAGGAAAAAAATTCCTTTTTCTTTCCCCAATAATTTTTGTGAACTTCATCAGGCTCAGGGATTCTTGCTTGTGCATCCCATTTGAATGATCTGGACTTCAACCAAGGATCTGAATACATTCATAACCATATGCACATCATTTCACTGCCCCTTTCATTTTGCACTCAAAATTGTGACCATGCCGGCTCACCAACTGTTGGAGTTGATCGTACCCAGAAAGAACTCCAGCTCCTGCCATCCCTGAGAGAATATTTGCACCAACACCTCTGAATAATGTGAAGAACCCTTCGGGTGAAACTATCAGTTTTACTGCATGGAAACCGTTCTTGTATTTAAATGGTTGTCCTGAGGTCAACATCATTCTACGACGGACCGTGTCGAATGGATAGGCACAGGCCCCAGAGAATGTAGTAATTGCCCAGCCCAAGGCAAAACTGGCAAAGAAATTCCCCTGAATAGCAACAAAAACAAAAGTTAAGGGTGCCATACAGAACTTAGCAGGAAATTCCTGTGATAGTCATGCTACTTCACGAGACTGTCAGTACCTCCAATGGGCCTACTAGAACTAGAGGCTTCATGCTATCATAGATACCAAAATATAGACCCCGGTACAAGGTGATTCCCATAATAGACACACTGAAACCTCGATATAGTCCAGACATGCCATCGGTTGTAAGTGTCTTCTTGTAAACATCCAGCAACCCCCTGAACTGGCGTTTGGTTCCCCGTGATTCAATTGCATCAGTAGCTAGCCTTGTTCTTGCATAATCTAGATGGTATAGCAGCAATGATGTTGTAGCTCCTGCAGCACTGCCAGAGGCTACATTTCCTGCTAACCACTTCCACTTTCCGTCTTTCTCCCTGTCATAGCCAAAGAAGCTTTTGAAGTAGCCCCTAAATGCAAAGTTAAAAGCCTGCACAATGGAAGTTTCATTTAGGTTGATTTTTCGTCATGAAGGGAAAAAACTGATTCATTTTCCGGCCTCAGCATCTTTAAAGAAGAAGCCTCAGTTCACACAATACAGAGTTTAGCTTGCGCTACCTCACACTCAACTCTACGTGCAAAACACATATAAGTGACAAGTTCAAAATTATTGACAAAGCATAAATATGAATGGCCACCCATAGGACACAAAGAACCTTATCACCACCGCCTCCAGGGTGCGGTGCCACACACATAGATAATGTAACATTAAGCACAGTTAGACAAACTACAGGAAACAGCAGCACATGCTCATTTAACTGTTCGATAACATAGCTCGAATAATTGGCTGTAAAGATAGCTGCCATATAGTTCAACCGCGTGACCTGCATAAGGTTGGAGGATTGCTCTTTTCACAGAAATTATAAGCCTTTGTAGTAAAATGCATAAAAACATACAGATGCAAATGCTGACTCTGGTTGTTTTTTTATGTCATCACTAAAACTAAGTATGACTTAAAATTTGACCTACTTTTTTTCTGAACACGCACAAGAGCTGTGTATCATTATATTAAGAATTGAGAAAGAAAATAAAGGGAAAGAGCCCTTACAAACACGCACCCCACACTCTCCTTAAACAGGCCTAGTGTATTTTCATTTATGAAGATTCACTACCTCAAAGTGCAGTGCAGATGTGAATCACTGAATTGTATATATAGAGGAAGCACTCCTTGTTCACATAAGTGGTCATATTACCAAGCCATTTCTCTTTCCAAAACTGTTTTAGCAAAATGCACACAGCTTTCTTTTCGACGAAAGGATGGAGGATACTGGCGAGACAACACATTTAGAATTGTTTGTTTTTCTCTTTTCTGTGATGGAAAGGAATTGTGAACACTGGAGGCCGTAACAATCATGTGGGTTCAGGAACTGTGAGTCCCCGAAGAAGAAGAAAAAAGAATTCTGGATTTCTGGCTCTGTAATTTCTGCACTCAGGATCGGATAATCCATGCATAGCATTGATTGCTAATTAATTTTGTGAGTAGGGCATTCGATAGAGTCGGTGTCAAATTCATAAGCAGCTTGACAGTAAGAGAAGGCAATGCACATATGCAATGGAGGCGCATCAAGCAATCGTATACTAAGGAAAAGGAGAAAAAAAAAACGGAGACGGACCTGGGTGGGGAAGTAGCGGATGACGTTGGCCTGGTTGCCGCGCCACAGAGCGGCGGGGCCCTCCTCGCGGAGGACGCGGGCGAAGGCGTCGGCGATGCCCTTGTAGGGGCGCGTGAGGGTGCCCCGGCGCAGCATCTCGGCCTGGTTCTGGAGCAGCAGCTTGACGCGCTCGACCGGCGCGGCCCCCGTCTTGGCCACCATGGCGGCCGCGCCGCCCATGGCGAAGTCCGCCGCTACGCTCGCCGGCCTCGGCGGCCTCTCCTGATTTCGCTCGTCGGGCGCGGCGGCCATCACTGGATGGCGGCGGTTGGTGGCTTGGTGCCTTGGTGGGAAGAGACGGATTTGTTTTCCGCCTCGATCGACATCAATCTGACGTGTGACGTGGAAAGAGACGGATTGCTGGACGCCAAATCAATCGGGATTTCCATTTTTTTCAACACTCCGATTGTCACTGCCAAATATAAAATTGTCCTAGAAAACAGTAAACGACCTACGTTTTTTGTGTTTTCGCTGACGTGGCGACACTTCAGTGCGGTCACTACCTTCTTCCTCCCTTCCTTCCCAACGAGAGCAGAGCAGGGGCACCGGTGCTGCTCGTGGCTGGCGAGCTCTGCGCGCATCGGCATGGCCGCGGCTTGATTCCCCGCCGGGAAGACCACACTGGCGGCAAGGGCGGGCCTGGAGGACTCGATGAGCCTACTCGGCCCCTGGGCTGGCCGTGGCTCGGCGAAAAGTGGCTCGAGGCTCGCCTATCACGCGCTGGAGCAGACGAGTAGAGGCGCGCGGCAACGACGTAGCAGCGGCGGCCGAGGCGGCGGGGCGTCTGGAAGAGAGGAGCGCCGCAGGAGTTGGAGCACGGTGGAGGTAACTGAGGGCTGGGTTGGGACAGGGGAATGCGGAGCAGGGAGCTCACCGGCTTTTACCTCGCGGGGCCGTCGTTCGCGAGCTCGGCGACGATGGCGGCGGATTCTGGTGCTTCAGCTTTGGCAGGCTCAGCCAGCGTGCGCAAGGGAAGGAGGGAGGCGCGGCGGTCGCTGTGGAGTGCTCGGCTCGGCTCGGGATGGGGCGTGGCTGCGGGGACGGCTGTGGCGTCGACGAGCTCGTCGACCGGCAATGGCGGGCGGCAGCGCTTTTGGCAGAGAGAGCGAGAAGCGAAGGAGAGAGTCGAGTGGAGCAGGGCGCGAGGGAGGGAGAGCTCGGCGTCCTCATAAGGCAGGCAGCGGGGCAGGACGGTGGCATGTGCGCACCTGGTGCGGCATGAGCGTGGCCTGGCGAGCTCCGCCGCACCGGCAGCCGCGCGGGCAGCAGTGGCCGCAACGACGACAAGTACTACTATACGAGCGCCACCCGAGCAGTTCATCAGCTCCGTGGTCGTCTCCGCCAGGGGTCACCTGTGGAGGCTCGTCTGCTACTTGAGTGGCGACTCACACGAGCTCAATGGCGAGTACGCCTCCATCTTCCTCAGTCTCGTCAGCGACTCCGCGCGCGAATGTCCGGGTCAGAGCCATCTTCGAGGCCTTCCCGTCGGCATCACCGCCCTGCTCTGCGCGTTTCTAGACCTCCAGCACGATGCGCGCTCCAGCGTGGGTGCTGAGCTCGCGGCTCCGCCCCGTCCCGTGCCGCTCCATAGATAGAAGGTGGAGTCGAGGAGGGAAGAAGGTACTGACAGCTGGCCCCACTAGCAGCGCCTGGGTAACGGGAAGCTGCCTGTGTTGTTCGGGCTGGACGGACAAAGTAAGATGGAGGCGTCAAGTTTCGCTGATCATGTCAGCGAAAATAACAAAATTATAGCTAAGTTACTATTTTTCGGGACAATTCTATATTTGGCACGATGAAACTGGCAATCGGAGAGTTGACCAGCAATATCGATGGCAAATAATTAGAAATCCCAAATCAAGCCGACGCACCTGAAAAAATATACAAACTTCCGTAATGCATCTCAAGAAGCACGAGATGATGTGTCACGGGGATAAATTACGAATCACAGGGATAAATAAATTACCACAAGCACGAGATTGAGGTGTTGCATTGAGAATTTTTGTTTCACGAAATGTTACGCTAAGAAATTACAATAATATAGACCTGAACGAATGAACCAGGTACACGGGAGGAGCTTGTCCACAGACGGCATAAAGAGAGCGGCGGCGGGCGGCGGGGCGGCAGGCAGCGTGTGGCGGCGGCCTGGCGGGGGCTCCGGTGGAGAGGTGAGCCGGGCGGCGGCCAGTGCAGGACCCACTGCCGCTGCCACAGCCAGTGTTGTATATTGATATTGCAAAAATAGATAAGGATATTGCATATGTTGTAATGGCTATACGTATATGTTTTAAGTGTATGTTCCAAATATTTCATCTGTTCTAGATGTAAGAGCATCTCCAAGAGACTTTTTAAATCTCACTCTCTAAATCATCATTTGAAGAGTCATTTGCATAAAATCGCTTTCTATATCATTTCACTCTTCAATAGTTTTTCTATATCTCGTGCGCAGTCTATAGAGTCATTCTCGTCTTTTATTTTTGGCTAGCGAAAAATCGAGAATAGAAGATGGCTATATTTGGATAACCATTTATATTACACCACAACCTTTAAACAACGACTGACTTGAAGTTGCTGAAAGGGGTGTACAACGATGGACAGTCCGTTGCTAAAGGTTATAGCGACGGACCCCTGCAGTTGCTAATGAAGCCGTCGTTGTATGTATACAGCGACGAACATCATCTTTAGTAATGGACCGTTCGATGGTCCAACTTTTAGCGACCGACAACATGTTAGACCTTTTAGCAACCGATAGTTCATCGCAATAAGAACTTTTAGCAACTGACAGTCCATCGACCTCAATTAAATAGGTAAAAAAAATTAAACCAACTGTATTTGGAACTGTGTAAATTGGACCAAACATTCCGAACCAATACAATATTGAAATTATACTATATAGATTTTGAATGACATACACAAATGGGCACAATAATCATACTCTCATTCATTTATATCAAATGAGTACATATATAATCATGTCACTAGATAGCTTGTTAACATCAATCAAGCCAACATACAAGTATATGTAGCTAAATACAAAAACTAGCAATTGTCATGAGGTTGTACAACAAACAAATATTGTTTGCCTGTTGACCAAAAGCCATCATCCAAAAATGATCTAACATAATGATAAAAAAGATAGCACCCTCAGCAGGTTGTAGTCCAAAAGGAATCAAAATTGTAACAAGATCTTTAGTACACTCTAAAATTTTCTCTCCAGAAAGTGGAGTCGGTGCCTGTCTAAGCTCGGTTGAACCAAATTTCTGATAATCAAACCTAAATGGGTGCTCTTCATGCAAGAACCTACGATGACCCATATAGCAAGTCTTGGTGCCATTACCAAGTCTAAATGAACATATATAAGAGTGGCAATCAGGACATACTGCTTCACCAGATGTAACACAACCAGACACATATCCTAGACCTAGGAAATATGTAATAGTCCACAGTATTGCAGCACGCAACCGGAAATGCTCTCCCTTTGAAGGGTCATAAGTTCTAACTCCATTAACAAACATATCTAACAAATCCTCAATAAGTGGTTGAAAATAAACATCCATATTATGACCAGGAGCATGCTTCCCAGGAATAAAAAAGAAAGGATGAAGTTTGATTGCTTCATGCACATTGAAGGTGGAAGATTGTATGGTATATATATATCGGGTCAAATGCTATAACTAACATTCTGGCTCCTATATGGATTAAATCCATCCGTGGCAAATGCCATACGGATATTGCGGCCATCCTTAGCAAACTCTAGATGTTTATCATCAAAGTCTTTCCAAAGAGGAGAATCTGCAGGATGCCTAAGAAAATCATCTCTTGTTTGCTCCTCATCATGCCACCTTGTAAGAGCCGCTGTTTTCGATGATAGAAACAACCTTTGGAGACTCTTCTTTATTGGAAAGTAGCAAAGAACCTTCTTAGGAACCCTATAAACATGCTTCCCATCTAGATTGTTCCTAATTGATTTCCACCATGAAACCTCACACTTTGGACATGAATTAGAATCCTTATGGTCCTTCCAGTAGAGAATGCAACCGTTTTCACAAGCATGGATACTAATGTACCCAAGACCTATGAATTTAATCAATTTTTAGATTCATGGAAGTTTCTCGGTAGTGCTGAACCCTCTGGTAATGCATCATTAAGAAGGTCTAGTAGTAGGTCAAAACTTCTATCAGTCCATCCTCCAAGAAGCTTGATGTGAAGCAATCTAATCAAGAAACGCAGTTTCTTATATTTCTTGCAAGTAGGGTACAGCTCTTGGCTATTGGCTTCTACCTACTTTTGGAGGGCTCGTAGGTCATCACTAGGCTGCAGATCAGAACTGTTATCTTCAAAATTCCCTCCATCATCTAAACCACCAGCTAGGTCCCTAAGCAATTCAGACATTTCATCATCTTTAGCCTCTTCAATAAGGACAACACCATCACTATTCCTAGGATTCATATTGGATGAACTAGCTTCTCCATGGAAGCTCCATGTTGTGTATCCCCTTACAAACCCATCACATATCAAGTGTTCACGTACATCACACGCCTCTCTCCAAAATGAGTTAGCACACTTTCTGCAAAGGGCATAATATCTTGTTTCCTATTGTTGAATTTTAAATGCATAAACTATGAAACCATTCACACCTTGTATATATGCCTTGGTGTGCCTACATGGATTCATTATGTTAAATTCCATGTTAACTACATTAAGTCTGAGCAGTTAAGAAATAGTTGATGTGTGTACCTAGGCTCATTCTCAATCCATGTTTTATCCATAGACCTTTGTGGGCAGATCAAGAGGCTTTCTTTATATATATTTTTACACTACAACATCACACCATGGAATAACCACAAGGCACATCAGAATCTTGGAACAAGGTAATGAAGCATTCATGAATACGAACTGGTTAAATAAATCTTACCTTTCACAAGTTCCTTCGACCAATAACTTCTTAGTTATGAACGACAACTGCTATGATTGTTTTAGATGTCTAGAAAACTTCAAATACTTGTAGGCACCTCCTTTACCCTAAGAACAGGTGGCTAGTGAAAATGAAACAATTTACACCATGAATCAAAGTGGAGGGCAGAAATAAACGATTAGCTTGATGCTTACCTGTTGGATGTTTCGCTTAATGACGTTTGCTCGTACGGGATGATTCGAATAAGGTCTACAGGTGGGTAATCTGCAATGGCATATATTTTTACATGAGATCCACATGTATTTTCCTGTTGTCCATGTCAAATAGAAGCTAATACTTGAGCTAATATATCCTATGCCATTAAAAATCATTACAAGACAAGCCAAACTTAAAGCCATGCTAACTTAAATCCCCTGCTTGCCCGTGACACTGCTAGCTATAGATTCCACAACCTATCAGCTAACTTAGCTAAAGCCTATCACACTTGAAGCAGCAGACACTGCCTATTGGACCCATACGTGATCTATTGAGGCTGAAATTTTTTCCCCCAAAGACCTATTGACCAATAACTTGTAATGTAAAACAAAAATAGATCCTGCTAGGTGCTCCTAACCCAGAAATTAGGATGGCTTCTAGCATCAGCATGACTCACACGTACATCGAACCCAACAACTATGAAGGTAGGAATACAAGGTTGTTAAGATACACTATCTCCTTGTTCAAATTAGACCCACGGATCGGATGACGAATATATATAAATAATAAAGCAATAACATTCAATTCAAGATATCGATCGAGTAACCATCACAGGAAGCTGACACGTTACAAACATACAAGGCAAACCAAACAAGAACATATATACAACATTATTCAGTGTTTCACATATGCAGATATATCCTTTTTCATTATTAGCCTATCACATGCGACACATATATATGCCTCTGACTTCGTGAGTGGACTATTACACCCCTAGCGGAGTTGCGAGCGATAGATCAAATGTATATATAACAAATAGAAATTCCCTAGCTCATGCATTTGTTGATCCGATAAAAGCAGTCAGAATCAACAACCATCAAAGAGTTGTTGGCGGCTGAGAACACTGCCAAAATTACATCTGCATGCCTTGATTCATAATTACTAACATAATGGAGTACAGCAACTTGAACTTGAACCAAATGGTAAGAATAATAATATAAAAAATTAATTAAGCTCTCAGGTTGTACCAGGGATCCTTAGCTTTCTACTCTCTTGACCTTATAATATGATTTTGACAAGAGAAAAACTAATCTAGAGTCTGATTGAAACGGCGGTGCCTGTACAAAATTAATGTGGCAAGTAAATTCAGGTGAAACAACCAATACAACGAGCAAGTTTGAGGCTGAAAACAATTCCCCGCCCCCAAAAAAATGGACGAACTCAAGAACCCAAAAATAGATCCTACAAACCGAATGCTAGGTGCCACCCGTTGCCTATATTTGCATCTGTTTCAGATAAAGTATTTACCTTCAGAAGATTTGGGGTGACGAGCTACGGAGGGACCTTGCCAGCGTGGGGCGCCCAGTGGGAGCAAGTAGGTGATGTAGAGGAGGGTGCTCGCGGGACCTTCGCCCAGCAGCCGGGCGGACGTTCGGGCATGGGCTGTTGGCCGGCAGGGGCGGGGGCGGCCGGCCAGCCAGCGGGGGTGGTCGGCCGGCGTGTGCAGCGGCGTGCGGAGGGGCGCAGCGCGGGAGCAGAGAGGCGGTGTGGGGAGGGGCGCAACGGGAGCCGGGAGGCGCGTTTTGGGCCAAAAAATTTCGCGGGACCAGCCCGAAAACATCGCGCAAAGGATACTTGTATTTAGGGAGCGACGATCCGTCTCAGCTATTGGAAAATAGTGACTGATCATCCAACGCAAAAGCAAAATACTTATAGCAACGGATCATTCATCGAAGTATTCGATATTAGTGACTGACGGTCCAAGGAAAACATTTAGCAACCGACCGTTCAACGGTAATTATTATCTTTAGCAGGCTGTTCAAGTGTTGTGGTGTAGTGTTAGAGAGGCTGCTGGAGGATAGTTTTTCACCAAAATATCTATTTTTAACATTTAGAAAGAAAATGGAGAGTCTCTTGGAGATGCTCTAAGTTATAAGTTTTTATCTAGATGTTGTAAAAGTAGATCTAGATGCTGCATGTACATGCATGTTGCAAGCATATGTTTCAAGTGTTTCAGGTGTTTTTATGGCATGTTTGCAAGTGTTTTATCTGAATGTCGCATATGTTTGCAATGGTTTTCAAGTGTTTTCAGGCGTTTTCCACAAGTGTTTTAGATGTTTATTTGAAGTGTTTCATCTGTCTTCAGACGTATGTTGTAAGTGTTGCATCTGGATGTTTCAAAAATAGATCGGATGTTGCATCTCCCTTCTTGCTTTCTGTTGCCTCGTCTCGGTGTTTCCTCCTCCTTCCAGCGCCAGCCGGACATCCGCCGCCCTCTTTTTCGATGTTGGTGACGTTCGGGCGGCGTGAGCCCCGCGTGGACATGTGAAACGGTGCGGAAAATTGCTACAGTTGCGAGCGTCCGAGCGCTAGTAAGTCCGCAGGAAATCACCCATATAAACCGTTTTTGACCGTCGTGAAAATTATTTCGCAACTGTGAACGCTGCAGTGTTGCAGCAAAACGGAAGAGGAGGTTGCTTGGATCCGCAGGGGAAAAGGCACCTAAGACGGCAAGGACTGCATGCGCTGTTAAGTGTGAAATGTGGTGTGAGCCTTGCTCGCAGCGCCGCTTCGGTGGGAAAAGGCCAAAAGGGTGAGCGGATCGTACGCAAACTGCAACCATTGCTGTGCAGAGGAGATGATGCATGGGCCTTCAACGTACGTGCTTGAGGACAGCAAAAGCAAGCTGATGCGGCTGCTAGGTATGGAGCACATATGGAGGCAGCAAGCAGCTAGCTGCCTCTGGTTAAAGCTGCAAAACTAAGTGTCAACGTGGTTGCAAATCGCTAGCCACCAGCTATGCAATGAATGTTGTTATTAATTTGATGAAGAACCATTTCATCACTTCAGGAATATAAACTCTGTCGTCTTTATCTTAAAAATGGAATAAACTCTGTGGATTATATATATGTTCGTGGTTTCAAACGACTTACCTATGGTAAACGCAATTTGACACTACATAAAAAAAATAGTTTGTAGCAACGGGACAGTTTTTTTTGTAGGGGCGGCTGGCGATGGAGCCGCCCCTACAGTGGCGTGCTCGGGAGCCCAGAGATCAGCCGCCCTATAAATAGAACAACAGGGGCGACTGGTCATACAAGCCGCCCCTACAAATGGGTCGGATTTGTAGGGGCGGCTCACTCACCAGTCGCCTCTAGTATTGATATTTATAGGAGCGGCTGGTGATTGAGCCGCCCCTACAAATGCCCGAGTATAAAATCCTATGATTTGTAGGGACGGCTCAATCACCAGCCACCCCTACAAATGACCCTTACTTGTAGGGGCGGCTGGTGATTAGGCCACCCCTATAAATGCCCGAGTATAAATATATTCGATTTGTAGGGGCGACTCAATCACCAGGCGCCCCTACAAATGACCCACATATAAAATAAACTGCAGCACCTTCTTCCTCCTCGGGTCACTCACTCCAACCCGTGAAAGAAAGGTGGGGAGGCCTTGGGCACCTCCCAAAAATTGCTCTACTAAGAGGGAGGGTTTTAGTCTCAAATCCTTTGGTGGAAAGGTTATAGACGGTAAGAAAATGCTATTCCACAATTTTTTTGAAGTTTTAATGGTTGGTTAGTGAGTAATTAGAGTTTTGCTTTTCTCTCTCTTCTATGGTGCTTAAGCTACTTATGAAGCAAATTAGACCCAAGTTTTGAATGTACTAAGGTAAATTAGGAAGGGGAACTAGATCATACCCTTATTTAGTCCATGTTTCTTGATTTTAGTGAACAATTAGTTAGTTTTATGGATGTTTCATGTGCATGTAAATCTAGATCTAGGGTTTGGTTTTGTTATTAATTTTGTTTTTATAAATTTATGTTTGATAAAATTGAACTAGGGTTTGCATGAAAGATATTGGGTAAAATATTAATTGTTGCTAATTATTATCTTTGAAATTGTTTATTATAATCAACAAATATGTATTTTAATTATTTTTGGATAAATAGGCCATTAATTAATTTTCCTCTACCATGGTATGTTTGTATGCTTCATATAATTATAATTGATTTATATTCATATATATCTGAAGTATATACAATTATTCTCAAGTAATTATTAATTTGATTCATTTTTATATATATCTAAATAAGTAGTCCTTTAATGTTTGTTTTGTTGTTGTTGTAAAAGATGGAGTACGGGAACTCTTGGATGTATGGTTCATTAAGGTTCAAGGCAGGTTTCCGTGAAGAGGTGGATAAATTTATTAAAACCGCAAAGAAGCATGCAACGACATTGACAGAGAATAAGGATACAATTATTTGTCTCTGTAAAGATTGCAAGAACCGTATGGCATGGACAGATGTGACTATCATCAGATCACATTTGATTATGCGAGGATTTGTTGAGGACTACACAGTTTGGATTCATCATGGTGAAACGGTTATTGTTAACGACGAGGATGAGGATGAATACGACGACGAAACCCTAGAATCCCTATCCCAATATTCAGCAGAGTTTGATACACGAATGGATTTCGAGTTTGGCAATGAACAAGGTGGTGATGCTGGTGGTTGGGATGGTAACGACGAACGTGATGCCAATAATGATGGTGGAGCACATGTCGAGGATGAAGATGATTTGGAGGACATGATTCGAGCCATTGGACAAGAGATTTTACTAAATAGCCTAAAAGGTCTAGAAAATATGGAAAGGGTGACAAAAGTATCGAAGGAGACTATGTATGGTGTTGAAAAGGGCTGTCCAACACACTGGACATTGCTATGTTTTGTGCTTGAGCTACTCATCCTGAAGGCTAAGTACGGCTAGTCAGACTGTAGTTTCAATGATCTATTGCATCTCCTGTCATCGGTGCTGCCACAACCAAACTCAGTTCCCACCAACACATACCAAGTGAAGAAGGTCATAAGTCCATTGACAATGGGGGTTGAAAAAAATCCATGCATGCCCCAACCACTGTATACTTTTTCGTGGTGAAATATTCAAGTCACTGGATAAATGTCCTCGATGTGGGGCCAGCCAGTACAAGAACAATGACCTTTACGGTGGGGACGAAACCCCCATGGGAAAAAAGAGGAATAAGAAGGGTACAAAAAAGGTGGTACAAGAATCTCAACCCCTAGATGACACTCCATTAGGCAACGATGCAAAGCATAGAAGAATTCCTGCCTTGGTAATGTGGTACCTGCCAGTGACCGACCGCTTGAGACGTATCTTCCTAAACCCTAAAAAAGCCGCACTCATGACATGGTGGGATGATGAGCGTAAGGTGGATGATGATAAGATTGCACACCTGGCTGATTGTAGTCAGTGGTAAAGGTTCGATGAGAAGCACAAAGAATTCAGCGATGACCCAAGGAATGTACGGTTTGGCTTGAGCACCGATGAAATGAATCCCTTCAATGAGAGGATGAGCGATCGCAACACTTGGCCAGTGATCTTGACCATGTACAACATCCCAACGTGGTTGTGTCAGAAGAGAAAGTACCTTCTCCTCACTATTCTTATTTCTAGCCCTAAACAACCAGGCATTGATATAGACGTGTTCCTCGAGCCTTTAATGCAAGAAATGGAGAGGCTATGGAGGCATGGGGAGCCGATGTACGATGCGTTCCAAAAGGAGGACTTCATATGTAGAGCAATAATATTTGTTACTACCAATGATTACCCCATACTATTTGCTTTGTCTGGACAGATCAAAGGGAAGACGGGATGCTTGGTTTGCTTGGATGGTACTACATGGGTGTACCTGGATGCATCCAAGAAGATAGTTTACCTAAGGAACCAATGCTTTTTAAAGACAAGTCACAAGTACCGCAGCAAATTGTTCTTTAGATTTTATGACAACACCCCAGAGATTGAACCCCCTTCGGAGAGACATCATAATGGAGAACACGTGTACAGAATGGTGAAAAACATACGTGTTGTCTATGGAAAGAAGAATCCGGATGGGACAAACAGAGATAGAAGCACACCTCCTGTCGAAGGCATACCGTTCAAGAAACAATCGATCTTCTTTCAGTATCTGCCTTATTGGCCATACTTAGAGGTCCCCCATGCCATTGATGCTATGCATGTGCAAAAGAATGTCTTTGAGAGTCTCATTGCTACCTTGATGGACACAGGCAAGTCAAAGGATGGTCTGAAAGCACGAAAAGACATGGTGTAGCTAAATGTGATGCCACAGCTTCACCCAGTATCTGAGGCTAAAATACACTTTGCCCGCGGCGTGCTTCAACCTAACACCAGACGAGAAGAGAGCTATATGCACTTTCCTGAGGGGGGTCAAAGTCCCGACTGGGTTTTCGGCAAATGTGAAGAAGCTAGTGCTGATGAAGGACTTGTCAATAACACACTGCAAGGCTCATGATGTCATGTGATGCTGACAGTGTTTCTATCTATTGCAATCAGGGCTATAAAGCCAGAGTTCTTGAAAATGGCCATCATCCGCATGTGCTACTTCTTTTCGAAGATCTCATAGAAGACGATTGGCAAGCAAGAGCTGAGTGACCTACATGAATTTATGGTGGAGACACAAAACCAACTAGAGATGTGTTTACCTCCTGCTTTTTTGATATAATGCCACATCTCATGATTCACATGGTTCATCAGATACAGGCGCTGGGCCTTTGCTACTTGCATGAAATGTGGTCCTACGAGCGGTTCATGTCGGTTCTAAGTCGATACGTGCATAATCGAGCATACCCAGAGGGCTCCATGATAGAGGGTTATAGTACTAAAAAAGTCGTTGAGTGCTGTCAAGAGTACCTAAATGTACAAAAAGGGATTGGTAAACCCGATTCTCATCACAAGGGTAGGTTGGTTGGGAAGGGCACCGATGGTAGAAAAGTGTTCATCGACCATGATTACAAAGATGTGTGTCAGGCGCATTACAGTGTCTTACAGAGTACACAACTAATGCAACCGTACATTGATGAACACTTGGCTATCATTATGGCGGAGAGAAATGGTTGTTTGGATGATTGGGTCATGAAACAACATAAGCAACGAGTAACTACATGGTTGAAGGACCAAAACATACCACCTGGAGAAACCATAGACTCTATTACCATCAGTAGGTTGGCGGAGGAGCCATCGAGACAGGTGACATCTTGGAATGCTTATGACATCAATGGGTATACGTACTATACCAAGGCAAAGGATAGTAAATATGTGAACCAAAACAACGACGTTCGAATAGAGGCTCTCGATGGATTGGGGCAAAAGATATTAAGCATATGATGCTCATGTGTGATCGAGCAAAGTCAGTATGGCAGCTGTTGCTTTTTTTGGGAAGCAGCACCTGTTTTTTTTTGCCAAATTTCCCCTCTCCTCTATTTTTGCCACCTTTCCTATCCTCTATGTTTGGGAAGCAGCAGCTGCTTTTCTTTACACCTTTTCCTCTCTATGTTTGTTAAGCAGCTGTTGCTTTTTTTGCCAAATCTCCCATCTCCTCTCATCTCCTTTGTTTTGCCGATGATGAAATTGTCCAAGTCCATACATTATATGGAATTTGTGCTGATGATCAAGAACTTGTGAGGAACTTGGCATCATTAGCAGCCGCCCCTACATTACCTTCTCCTCTCTTCTCTGTTATGATGCCTTGATGCTCTAAGTTCATGATCAACTGATGACTGACATATTTCTGAGGCCTCTACTACTGCTACTACTCGTTTTTTGATATATTGTTATTTTATAGGACTACTTTGGTTTATAGACCTTTTTGATTTCTTATACCTTCTCACGTACCTAAAGCACACTTTCTTGCATCTATTAGAATAAAGCGCGAAATAATATCATGGACACCAGACAGTGCAGCCCAATGCCCCAAGCATGATGAGTAGCCAACCTATGAGGAGCAAGCACTAGAGGACCAGCTTACTCAGGAGCAGTTCGATATGAGTTAGAAAAGGATCTAGAAGTGATGCTTACTCAGGAGCAGTGTGATGAGGAGGAAGGGGGAGCAGAAGGAAGAGCAGGAGAGGCTGCTGAAGGCGAAGAAGAAGAGGATGATGTTGATGATGACTCAAAAGAGGGATATGTAAATCCCGAGGATCCTTTCCCACGTGAAGCCAGAAGGAGGCCAACGGAGAAAAATTTGGACAAGGATTTTGACCCAAACGAGGAGGTAGGGAAAAAGCATAGCTTGTAAATTTTGCTAAAGCTTTGGCTATGTTACCTCTGCTAACACTTTGACCTATCGTATATACAGGTCCCTCCTAAAACTCAGAAAAGACGACGTCGACGTCCGTGACATCTCGCTGGACAAGACGGAGTAGAGGAAAGGAGAGCAGAGGCAACAGCAACAGAGACGAATCACGATGCCTCTACTCCATAACCTCAAGAGACAACCATGACTACCAAGCCTAAGAGGAAATGAGGGGATAGAAAAGGAAATATGTATCCAGATAAGACATGCTATGTGATAATGGAGGTCGGGCTAGCAGGGGAGATCCTTGAGCCGAAGGAATTAAGAGGACGATTCTGTAATGCGATCGGGGCCCTAGTAAGAGATAAATTGAACCCAACAATCCCTAACTAGAAATAGGTATCAGAAAACAAAAGAATGAACTATGTGATAGGTAGCTGAAGCTCAATTTTAGATTTTCTGAGGGTAAGCATGAACTGGTAAAAAAATGCTTTCAGAATGATGGGAGAGTCATTCCGACGTTGGAGATCAGAGCTCAACACAAAGTATATCCAAAAGGGGTTAACTCCCTTCAAGGAGTTTGGCAAAATAACTCCTAGTCAATGGGAGGAGCTCGTGGCTCAGAAGACTTCACTAGAGGCATTGGAGCTCAGTGCCCGTAACACCGAGCTGGCGAAGAGAAACAAACACTACCATCATCTAGGCCCCGGTGGCTACTATGCCAAGGAAGAGCAGTTTAGGAAGATGGACGAAGAGACCACAGCTGCTGGGAATATCAATGTGATGAATTTGAAGGTACACTCAAGGAATTGAATATATACGAGTACAGAATCATTCGGCGGTAATCTTAAGTTTGATAAGCCGGAGACCCAAGAGGCAGTATCAATGATAATGAAATATGCTGAAGACAAGGAGAAGGGCTCATTCAATCCTTTCAGAGACAGGGACGAGCTTAGCCTTGGCTTGGAAAACAAGGAGCACACAGGCCGTATCAAGGGGCTAGGGAAAAGGAAGACCTAGAAGCAAGGATTCGAAGAGGATAGGCATATGTATAAGAAACATGGTAGAGACTGGGAGACTAATCTTGAGGTCCAAGTGAAGGCTCTAGTTGCGAAGGCGCTGGAGGAGCAAGGACTGTCTACGGAGCCATGGATATTAGTGACACTATCGGGAGAACAGACATTAGTTGGTAGCCCTCTGAATGTTCCTAGCAGCCAAGGTTCCACTGCAGCCACAACCCCCGTCGATCGCATACGGGAACCAACTAGTTGCACCTTAGTGTTTCTCAATGGCCGGCAAAACATTGTGATGGAGGTGACAATGGGTGTGGCACATCCTCCCAGTGGCTTACACCATAATAATAAGATACCACCGGACTACACTAGGGTCGAGGTGCATACCGTGAAGCCCGAGTTCATACAGTGGAGGATAGACTACGCAACTCTCGAGGGGCTGGTGTTACTCAGAGACGTTATTGGGCAGTTCATCCTCTAGCACAAACGGGACATTATATTGACTACTTCTTCGCCGCATCCCCCTCTCTAAAATTTGGAGCGAGTTGTTGAGGTCAGGGAGATATTTTCACTGTCTCATGACCACCACATTCCTAAGATGCCACATTCTTCCCCGCCTCCTAGCGAGCATGTGCCTGATGAGATGCTACAATCTTCTCCAGCTCGTACCGAGCAAGTGCATGATGAGATGCCACAGTCTTCTCAATAAGCACAGCCGATACATGAACAACGAGTGCCTCCTAAAGAAGGTGATGCACAAGAAGATGAGGACGTGCCTGAATGGGAACTTTAAAAGAAGCATCCAATCACCATAAGGCCAGTTTATGTTCTGATGAAAGACGTCTCGTCGGTGTCCAAGTGGTATTCCCATGACCAGTTCAAGCCTGAGAACCAAGTTAAAAAAGTCCAATCATGGGGTTCTGAGGAGGCCGTCACTAGCAAACTCTACCAAATTGCAAAGCAGTATCCAAATGTTGATGCCATCAAATGGTCAAAGGATTGCCCAAAAACATATGAAAGAGGCAAGTCCTTCCTACCAAACCAGGACATCCAGCGCCTACCACTTGGAATGAGAAGGTTCCATGATTGGTACTTGCGTGTTCTCTCAACGAGCATAGACCTCATACAAGCATGCTTCCTCACTAGCACATTTGGAAGCCCAGCCAGAAAATTGTCTTTGACTTCAATGACATGCAGACATGCTTTCACCTGGGAGCAATGGAGATGAATCTAATTCACACGTGGTGCCTGTAAGTCATTGTCCTCTTGATATGATATGAATGTAATCTTTGAATTTTGTTGTAACTAACCCATGCCGTGATTTGTAGAATGCAAGTGCACATTGTCAAACAAATGCCAAGTGTGAAAGCCGGGTATATAGACCCTTAAGCTATAGCCCAAACAAATTTTAATTACCCTAAACAGTGAAAACTAGATGCCAAAGAGCTAGCTGCTGCAAAGACTCTTCGGGAGAAAGAGCACATCCGTATGACGAAACTAAGGGAAGAGTCCCTTAAGGTTGCGGCATACATTGCCCTGGCTTTCAAAATTCTCCAACAGCACTCTACTATATGGCTACCATACAACTTCGAGTAAGTTCAACTCTATACTTAAAGCTTTGTTCGATATATTTTATTCAATGCAAAAGAGCTTATCTAGTTCTATGATTAAATCCATGCAGCAACCACTGGATTTATATAGCCGTCGATGTCGGGAGGAGCATGGCATGGGTCTTTGATTCAATAGATATGGACCCGGTGACATACAAAGACTTCATATCGATTCTTAAGACGTATACATATCGACAATCCTCATTAGCTTATATGTTTGTATACATACTTGTAACATTCACTTTTGGATACTAACAAGTTGTATTTGCTAAAATAATTCAAATAGAGCATTTAGGTTCTATGTCACTACACATCACGGAAGGCATGATCCAGTAAGGAAGGAAAAGCTGGCTATAAAAACACTATATGCGGTAAGTGTAACTTACTTCTTCAGTACTCCATTACATGACTGTTAAAAGCATTACTTAACATTTTCATATGCAAAACATACAGTGCCCCAAGCAGAAGCCTGGGAGTGTACATTGTGGATACTATATATGTTTTATGATGAGTAACACCGGTGCCTACAGGAGACACTCCTTAAGGGTAAGTTTGAACCTCTTCACCCATAGTATAAAAACTTCGTACATGGTATGAAATACTAAACCGAAACTTATTCTCTTGTAGTGGAAAGAAGAGAAAGGAATGAAACGAGACCCATACAAGGATGGCCAACTCTTAGAGCTCGTCGGCTACCTTTGCAACTTCATATTGGACCAGATTGTACACGTCAAAGGCGCCTACCATAACCGAGAGTCTAACTTAGGTAGAAATCCTCAGTACCAACACCTTCGTGAGACTGAAAGGCTAGCTCTAGGACGTTGATAACAATGTGTATGAAATTTGTATATTTAATGATGGATTGTATATATTCTTGTGAATTGGACTTGTAATTGTAGTTTATATAATACTCTTGTGCTTGTAGTCTAAGGGGTTCGGAATATTGGTCGCGGGGCGTTCGGCAACGCTAACGCGGTTCGGAACGCTGGTCGCGGGGCGTTCGGCAACGCGAACGCGGTTTGGAATGTTGGTCGTGGGGCGTTCGGCAACGCGAACGCTAGATGGAATACGCGGAAACAAACATTGTTCTGGTCGAATTTGAATTGTAAATTTAAATTTTTTTGGCGGGAAAACG
Source organism: Miscanthus floridulus (assembly GCF_019320115.1). Taxonomy (NCBI): domain Eukaryota; kingdom Viridiplantae; phylum Streptophyta; class Magnoliopsida; order Poales; family Poaceae; genus Miscanthus; species Miscanthus floridulus. The sequence goes on along the minus strand of NC_089587.1, from coordinate 28,886,767 downwards.
TATTGTAGGGGCGGTTCTAGATTAAACCGCCCCTACAAATATGTATTATAGAGGCTGCTGGTACTACAGCCGCCCCTACAAATCGATTTGTAGGAGCGGCCTAGAAACTGTTCCTATAAATACATGATTTGTAGAGACGGTTCAGTAGGGGCGGCTGGCCAAACCACCCTATAAAGGGTTACAAACCGCCCCTAAAATCATTTTTGTAGCAGTGTGGACCACTAGTAATAAAGTAGTACGTAGTAATAAGTGAAGCATGGTTCAAAACATTCAAAGATTTTGGATTACTATTTTTCACTTTTTGTGGTTGTGACTAGTATTTTCCAAGTGCTTAGCTTGAAATTCTCCTAATTAATACAGTTTACAGCAAACAGCTAATTTAATTACCGTACATTTGATAACTTAAAAACAGATTAAATCTAGTCACCTCAATCGAACAAAAATAACTAGTTAGGGGTATGCCTGAATACAGAGGGCTAACTGTTAGCCGGCTAAAATTAGTTCTAGTCTATCCAAAAAGAGTGCTAATATATAGGCTAACTTTTTTAGCCAAATCTTCAACGAGTTGTCAGCCAAACAGCTAGTTGTGGGCTAAGCTATCCTAGCTGATCATACGAACATGTCCTTTCATCAAACAATTCATGGGTACGTAGATAAAAAACTTCCTCGACCATTGATCCCAAAGCTCAGCGAACAAAACTGGTAATGGTAACACCCCTTTCCAGGGACGAAGGTAGGAAAAAAATTAGGAGGGGTTAAATAACGTCAATTAGTAAGAAAAGAGGTTCAGCAAATCTCAGCCCCTCCAATCTGTACATCTACAGCTGAAATTTCAGACGGCGGCTCTATGGGGCTTCGATTGCTCGCGAGCGGTAGGGGGGGCTGGAGCCCCCCTAGCCCCACCGCTGGCTCTGTGCCTGCCCCTTTCGTAGCAGTTTTTTTTAAAAAAAGCATACTCACATATATCACGGATTAGTAAACAGTCGATCGAGTGAGTGAAACTTCAGGAGAAGAGTTGGAATCGAGCGAGAGCCGTGTGTACAAGATGATATGCGCACAGGCCGGGCAGTAGCTAGCTATCGATAGATCGACTAGTGACCTAGTGTACATGCCGTGCATGTGCTCCTCTAGCAAGCTCCTCTCGCTCTCTCGTCGTCGTCTACCTCTCTCCCATACCATATATAACGAGCCAACGAGCGGCGGCCTCTACAGACTATAGCCTCCATCTGCTGCGTAGTGCGTACGCATCTCATATATACGTACTGTACCTTCGTGGCTTCGTCATGTGCCACTGCGGCATGCATGCGAGTAGCAGGCCGGGCCGGCCTCCATATGCATGGATTGATCAGGCCCATGCACCATGATATTTGATATAATATAGCTGGCACGAACAAGGTTGAACACAAGCGTACTGCGTACGTGACCATTCAAAACGCCACAATAGGCCACAAGCGAGCGTCGCGCATCGGCGCATGCTACGATTACCTATATTTTTTTTTGGGAATTTTTGCCACAGGACATCACGAAAACGCATATTTTGCTGCAACACACCGCCAACGCCATCGTTTGCTGAGTACCATTATGAATTAGATTATGTTTGCCACAGCACACCGCGACCATTATTTTAATGATTTCCAGAGTTTGGGAGAGAGAAACCTTCTAAAATGACATCAGATGCCCCTGTGGACCGGCATTGGTCGACCAGACCCGACTTGGTGGAGCCAGACCAGGTTTGAGCCGGACCCGACTAGGTCGAGCCAAACCCTAGCCAAACCAGGTCAACGCCGTCGCAGCTCGTCTTCTCCACTCTCCCTTCCGCCGTCACCACTCTCTCTCGCAGACACTCTCCCTCGCCGCCGTCACCTCCCTCACGGCCTCACCGCCACTCTCCGTCGCCACCCGTAGCTGCTACCCTCGCCGCGCCCCTCGCCGCCACCCCCGACTCCACCCTCGCCGTCGTAGCCGCCGTGCCATTACATGGATGCGTGAAGATGGCTTCGCCGGTGCAACAGAAGCGGCTCCGCCCGAGCATCGATTCACCGTCGAAGGGGGTGAATCTGTCATGGGTTCCTGACGGGTATGCACTTTCCCCTCTTCCACCAATTGTTTGTTGTTCTTGTCTTGCAATGAAATCGAGGACAATTTAGTTAGGGTTTTCACGAATTCTTGTTCTTGTCCACTCTTTTAAGGATGGACATTAGTTCTGCAATACGGATAGCGGTGCGTGTCCCAGCTTACTATGAGGTTTGCGCTGACGGTAGGCACGTTGGTCACAGTGCAACAGATTTTCAGCTAATTCGGGATAGGGACACTCTTAATCTCAAGGATTTAACTGCGGATGTATCTAAAAGAGTGTGTCCTGGGAAGAATCAGGGGTTCAATTTGTGTTTTTTTAACAAGCACAAGCAAAGTTATACCAGTCTAACCTCTGATTCAACTTTGATGAATGCTACTGAGAACTATTGGGAGCTAAGGAGGCTACCTTTGTTTGTGAGTTTCTATGATACAGTTCCTGTTTCATTTAGTCAGAGTGTGTCTTTGGATAATGAGGCATGTGCTACTGTTGAGTCTCTCAGCGAGGAAGTGAGTGATTCAGACACTGCTGACTCAACTAACTCTGGTGAATCAGCTGAGAAATCCATACCTGCTCAAGGAAGAAAGGGAAGATGCAAGAAGCCTGCTGATGATGATGTGGCATGGGAAGAAGATGATGAGGAGTATGTTGGGATCAATGATGAGAACCAATATATGACAGACCAACAAGATGACCAAGAAGAAGGAGCTGCTGACTCTGACTCTTTTGTTCATGATGATTTGTTAGTTGATGATGAAGCTGGTTGTGAGACCAACAAGATGACCAAGAAGGAGAAACTAAAAGTTGCCATTGGATCTCCTCCAGGCCTGATCTGCACAGATGCAGGGAAAGGTATAGATAAGGGAGTTGCCTCTGTCTTCTTAGATGGAGTAGAACATAGGGAGTGCATGAGACATCTAGTGAAGAATTTCAACAAGAGGTATAGAGGTGCAGTGTTCAAGAAGCACTTGTGGCCAGCCAGCAGGGCTTACAACCAAAGACACTTTGATCGCCATTACAACATCATGAAGGCTGCATCACCAAGAGCAATGCAATGGATAGAGGACAACCACAAGCACTTGTGGTGTAGATGGAGGTTCTCCCATGCATGCAAATGTGACTATGTTACTAACAACATAGCAGAGACAGTGCAAGTGGTGTGGTCAGTTTGGTCACATGATGAAGACATGCAATGAGACTGTGTATGACTCTGATGCACCACCACCAACAAAGAGACCAAGGACAAAGAAGACCACTACTGCAGCAACAACTGTATCCACCCAACAATCACAAATTGAAGGTGCACCACCAGCTCTGACTAACAGCCCAGCTCTGACTAACAGCCCAGCTCTGTCTCAAGAAATCAGTGTTGCACCACCAGCTCTGACTAACAGCCCAGCAGCAAACACTAGGAGGTATTTAATCTCTGTCTTGAAATAGCCCAGCATTGTCACTTGTTTCCTCACCTTTTCCTGTCATTCCTATTGTTTTATGTGTCTAATAGTCGCAAGAGGGCATTGGAGTATGCTGCTGAAACTTCCCCCCCAACAGCTGACATGAGGCAGAAAAAGAAAGGGAAAAGAATGAAGAAGGACCTGAGCAAGAAGACAACCAAGGCAAGCAAAGTGAGCAAGACCACCAAGAAAAAGAAGTCTGAGAGTATGGAAACAAGCAAGACAGTGGCTGTTTCAGAAGAGATGACCAACAAGAGGATCAACAAGAAGAAGTTGATCATAGACATGTGATGACAAAATTTATTAGTTGTTATGTAATGAAACTGTTGTGTAATGAACCTAGTGTGTACTGAACCTAGGGTTGGCAGACTATGTTTCCCTTTTGCGCTTAAAGTCACAGCTTATGGCTGCTGTGTTATGAACACTGATATGTAAGCTTGTTATGAAGGCCAGACTTTATTGGCATGCTAACTTTATTATGTGTTATGCCAATTTATCTTAATTCCTGAGTGTGATACAATTATGTGTTATGCCAGTTCAAAAATGAGTGTGACACAATTCTGTTGCAAGAAGATGCAAGATAAGATGCTGGATACATGATTACATACTGATACATGATAAGGTTCACAAATTGAGTCTTTGAAATAAGCTGCTGATAGCTTAATACATGATAAGCTGTTGTTATGCATCACTTAACCAACAACACTAACAAAACTAAAACTAAAATAAACACCTTTACAGCACCAACTACAAGCAGTCTCTCTCCAATCTTATCCATCTTTGTCATCAATTTGCTATTGCTATCAACTAATGCCTTAAGCAGTGCCTCTGAATCTTTGATATGAATGACTGCACTCTCCATCAGTTCTTGGCAGGCATCAACACCTTGGCAGGCCTTCAACATGTCCTTGCCATCCTTCATCACCTCCAGCCCCATGCCATCACGACCTCTAAGCTGACTGAAATGGCGAGGAAGAACACCTTTGGAGACCAACAAAGGGACATAGTGTTCTTCAAAGTAGTATGTGCGACAGGCATAATCGGTCTGCAAACTAGAGATGAAAAAATCAACAAAAAAACGCATCCAAAAAAGAGATGCAATTCCACCACAACTTACATGCTCCAACAGTGGACACTTGTAGAACCGCTTCCCCTTGCTGCCCTCCTTATGTGAAACGCGACCGATGAGAAGGGTTCCGCACTTGGAGCAAGGTACCAATGGCAAGAATCCTGCTTCATCTCTGTAGGGCTCGAGCTCTGGAATGCGAAGTTCATCTCTGTAGGCCGAGTGCGACGCTCCGAACGGCGTGGATTGCGAGCTCGAAGCCATGGGGATCTAGGGTTCTTGCATAGGGGAACGGGACGGCGCCAGCAGAGGAAGAAAAAGGGAGGCGGCGGTAGGAGGGAGACGACCGGGCCGACTTTACCTGGTCCAACCAGACCAGCAACGCGCAGGGGCAAAATTGTCTCCTCACTGCGGTTTCTCTCTCCCAAACTCTAGAAATCATTAAAATAATGGTCGCGGTGTGCTGTGGCAAACATAATCGAATTCATAATGGTACTCAGCAAACGATGGCGTTGGCGGTGTGTTGCAGCAAAATATGCGTTTTCGTGATGTCCTGTGGCAAAAATTCCCATTTTTTTTGCCATGACATCAAATTTTCTTTATATTTATTCATTTTTTGTTTTTTGTTTATTTAATAAATCCATATTAAATACTGCAGCGACATCCACTACTGGAAACATCAAATTTGCCGAGTGTTTTTATGTTTGCCGAGTGTATTCTATCGGGCACTCGGCAAATAAGTTCTTTGCGAGTGCTACCCTAAAAACACTCGACAAAAAAAAACACTCGGTAAAGAGGAGGTTTGCCGAGTGTGGTGCGGCAGCGGGCGTGGCGGCGTGGTGGCCGTGGTGGGTGGCGGCCGGTGGCGGCATGGTGGGCGGCGGCCGGTGGCAATTTGTTTTATTTATTTCTTGCAAAAAATGTTTGCCGAGTGTTTTTTGGGTACTCGGCGACGTCTTTGCCGAGTGCCCGACGAAAAACACTCGGCAAAGTGAGTTTGCCGATAAATTTTTGCCGTGTGCCCTTTGCCGAGTGTTACACTCGACGAAGGGTTTGCCGAGTGTTTTAGTTTATTTGCCGGCACACGGCAAAGCTCCCGTTCCCTATAGTGATCACTCAATTTCTCAAATAGAACCACCCCTGGTTAAGCAAAGACTATTAATTGTACTCTTTTCTCTATGTATCTTTAGCAGTGTTTAATTGTGCACTCTACTTTGAATCAAAAGAACTCCAAACAATGCACTAGAGGTAGAGGTATAACAATAATTAAGGAAACGGAAATATTTTGGCAGTACACTAAATGCTACTAATTTTACTCTAGTAAATCAGAGGAAGCAAATAATAGTGTACTAAAATATCTGGGGTGAGTTTTTGGTAAGAAAAACACGTGGCGTGTGATTTTCGATGGACCGGGTAGAGTGAACCACTTGCACTAGAGAAGAAAAGGGAACGGTTTAGTTTGACTGAAACCAAGGGTAATTGATGGCTCAAACCTGACCAATTGGATGTTTATATGTATCATGGGTTGGCTCGTTGCACAACCAAAGAGCCTATAAACCGAATTGTTTGGCCGTTTGGGTTCAAAAAACTGATCTAACAGTCGAAAGTTCAAACTGATTGATACAGCTGTGCACTTTGAAATTACGGTGCTTGACTTTGGCATTTGACCCATCATGAGAAACGGGTTTCGCAGTTTTACCATCCCTCAAATTGGTTTCACAATTTAGCCATTATGAAACGAATGCAACCCGTTGGAATACACTTTGTGTAGTTTCAATTCGTGAAAAAAAAGAAGACGCCGGCTTCCATTCCTACCCCTGGCGTTGTTACTTTCGTTCCATCAGAACGGATCGAACAAAATGGATTGGCCCTCTCCTCCATCCCCATTGCTGGCCTTCCCCATGCCGCTCCCTCCCTATGCCGGCGCCGGCGCTGGCCTTCCCCACGCCGCCCCCTCCCCTGGCGGCACCGCCCTACCACCACGTCGGATCCCTCCTATGCCGGCGCTGGCCTTCCCCCACGCCGCCCCCTCCCCTACCGGCACCGCCCTGCCACCACGCCGCATCCCTAGGCCATCCAAGCGCCGCCTCCGGCCCAGGCCAGCCTTAGCTCCGCCCTAGGCCATGGGCCAGGCCTGTGCCCAGGTTGCCGCGCCAGGCCGGCGCGTCCCCAGTCGACACGTCCACTAAGCTGGCGCCTCCCCCATGGATTGCAGTTGGAGTGATCTAATTCCTCGGTATGCACTCTCTCTCTCTCTTGTATTTGTAGTCCACGAATGTAATTCAAAACACTGATAGAGTTGTTCGAATAGAAATTTAACTATATTTCTTGCATTTGCTTTATCCAGGCTCGATGTGGAGCCTGAGCTTAGATTAGAGTCTATAGCAGACACTTGTCATGTTGGTCACAATGCAAAGGCTGTAGACCATGGATGTGGTGATGTTAGTGGCAATGCATTGGCTATAGAATATTATGGAGGTGTTGAATGGGACAACCTGTAGATTGCTAACAGAAATGATGAAGAGGGTGAGGGCAGGCAAGAAATAATTGATGAGGATCAATTATTTCGTCTTTTGGGTTTGAGAACCAAGGATGATGAACATCGATCTCAAGAGCAGCAGGCTCAGCAGGCTTCTACAGAGATGGAAACGGGCCTGAAAATAGGAATGCCACTATTGAGGAGGAGATTGACACAGCTGGGGCTACCATTCCTGTTGACGATCATGTGCCAGGGGAGAGAATCTTAGTCTATGACCCAAACAATCCTTGTATGGACATTGGCACTGTGTACCCTAACATGAAAGAATTCAGATTGGCTATGAGGCAGTTTGCAATAAATGAGGAGTTCGAGCTGCATATAGTGAAATCTGAGCCACAACGGTACATTGGGGATTGCAATGCAGAAGGTTGCCCGTGGCATATTGTTGGAAGGAGGCAACCTGATGGGGCAACCATTAAGGTGTTTAACTAGTGGCTAACATTTTTCTACATTTTTTTGTTGCTGGTCAATATCTAATTCATTGGTATTTTGCAGGTCACATGTTTGATTTCTCGGCATACATGCTCTTCTAGTGCAAGGAGGAAGACCACCACTCTAACAAGTGGCTGGGTAGCATCAAAGGCTATTCACCACCTTAAGAAGACTCCCAACATGGGCCCTAAAGAATTGCAGAAGAAGCTACAAGAGAAACACAAGTGTGAAATTCACTATGACACAGTGGCGAGGGGAAGGAATATTGCCTTGAGGGAAATATTTGGCAGCTGGGAGGAGAGCTTCCAAATGTTGTTCAGCTAGAGGGCAGAGGTATTGAAGCGGTCACCAGGTAGTGTGATTGAAATTGACTTAAAGGAGGTAGATGGCAAGGTTTACTTCCATAGATTTTTTTGTGCATTAAGTCCTTGCATTAAGGGTTTTTTAGAGGGTTGTAGGCCTTATCTGAGCGTAGACTCAACTGCACTTAATGGTAGGTGGAATAGACATTTGGCTGCAACTATTGCAATAGATGGTCATAATTGGATGTACCCTCTTGCTTTTGGTTTTATAGATGGGGAGACAATAGATAACTAGACATGGTTCATGACTCAGCTACACAAAGCAATAGGAAACCTACCACTACTTGCTATTTGCACTGATGCATGCAAAGGTTTAGAGAAAGCTGTTAGAGATGTCTTCCCTAATGCTGAGCATAGAGAATGCTTTAGGCATCTAATGCAGAATTTATAAAAAGATTTGGTGGAGACATTTTTTCAAAAATGTATCCTGCAGCTAGGACATATAGGCCTGAAGTTTTCCAATATTTCTTCCATGAAATTGTGACTGCTTGCCCTGAAGTATTGGAATGGCTTCATAACCACCACAAATTGTTGTGGATGAGAAGTGCTTTCAATCAAGAAATTAAGTGTGACTATGTTACCAACAATCTTGCAGAGTCTTTTAATAACTGGATTAGAGATTGGAAGGATCTTCCTGTAGTTGAGCTTGCTGATAAAATTAGAGAAATGTTAATGGTATTATGGAACAAGAGAAGGTTGATTTCAGAGAGACTTGAGGGTAACATCCTACCTGGTATCCTAACTATACTGAAAGCAAGGACTAGGGGATTAGGAAACCTGACCGTTGTGAAGGCAGGTTGTTTTGCTGCAGAAGTACATGACACTACCAACACACATAATAGACATGTTGTCAAGTCATCCTTGCATGAATGTACCTGTCTTGAATGGCAGCACACTGGAAAGCCTTGTCGGCATGCTTTGGTCTTGCTAACAGCCCAACAAAGTGTTGATGTAAAGTTGGAGGACTTCGTTCATGACTATTACTCTGTGCAGAGGTTCAAAAATGCATATAAGAGGCTTATAGAACCACTTCCAGATAAGACACAATGGCCAAAAGTTGATATTCCTTTTCCTGTTGAGGCACCACTTGATAAAAAAGGTGTTGGAAGGTACAGGAAACTGAGAATTAAAGGTTGTTTGGAAGGAGGCAGTGCTGGGAAAAATCAAGAAGGTTGCCAAAGAGGCTGCAAATGAAGCTGACAAAGATGCTGAATTGGAGGCCAGTGAGGCTGCTAAAGGTAAGAGGCAACTGATTAGAGGGAAAAGGAAATGCAAGAGATGTGGAGAATTGGGACATGGAGAAACTAGTTACAAGTGCAGACTTAATGGGACTAAGAAACCACCAAAAAGGAAGGCTAGGCCGAATACAACTAAGTATGGCAAAAATGCTAAGGTCCCTGTAAAGAGGGCAAAAAAGCATGTTTCTGGGGAGCCTGACAATGAATGTGGTCAAGCCCCACCAGTCACAAGTCCCACCGGTCACAATGAATATGGCCAAGTCCCACCAGTCACAAGTCCCACCAGAACAAGGGAAACACTGCTGCAGGATAGTCCTAATAGGTTGACACGAAGGTACAAGTGTCCAATATTTTGTTATTCATTCATATGTCCAATATTCTGTTTCATTAATTCTCCTCCTTTTTTCCAAATGTCAGATAACTTAATCTTCTGATGGAGGAAGAAACAAGTCCTCAGCCAATGCACAGTCTGATGGGAGAAGACACAAGTACTCCCAGCAAGGTATAAGGAAAAGCAATGAAGAAGACAATTGCAAAGAAGTTGATGCTAAGGAAGAAACAAGTCCTCAGCCAACCCAGGAGCTGAACCTCCAGAATTTGCATAATGTAGTCTGTTTCCACAATCTGTTGTATGTGGTATTGTACTTGACAATGTAGTCTGTTTCCAGAACTTTGATTTCACCTTTGAAACTTGTGTCGTCTTGTGGAACTGAAGTATGTGGTATTGTACTTGATAATGAATCCAGAATTTGCATAATGTAGTCTGTTTCCAAAATATGCAAAAGTGTGGCTGCTGTTGAAACTGTAAACTTATTGATGCTCATGCTGGTGGAGTTGGAGTCATGGAAAGCATTCCAGATTGAGTCATGGAAAGCATTCCTATACTGTTCTCTGTTTGCATCCATGTTCTCTGTTTGCAGTGAACAAGGAACAGCATGCACAAAATAGCCAAAAGCTTTGGCTGTTGGATAACACAAATGACAAGAAGATAGATGAAAATGGTAGCTGCAGAACTAACAGGATCAGACCGAACTGATAAGATCATGTTCACAGTAGCTACAAAAATTTCAAAAAAAACTGAGTTTATTAACTGAGATTACTAACTGAGAATGTGCCATGAGTAGAGTATGAACTGTAGTTTCTAGAGCAGCTATTGTATTACCTTCAACAGATCAGTAGCAGTAGCATTACCTTCAACAGATCAGTAGCAGCTATATATGTTTGATTTTTGTAGGAGGCTTAAAAATCCAGTCACCAGCACAGCAGGTACAATTAAGCAACTAACTTCTTTCTTAGCTTATGATACACACAGTAGCAGATGCCATACAGTTATGTCAGACAAATGAAAACATGTACAGAATGACAAATGACACACAGAGATAGGAAAGCATTCTAGATTCAAGACACAGCACACAGAGATAGGAAAGCATTCCAGATTCATTTATTTCAGCACACAAGTTCTACAATTACAGAAAGCACACTCATCACCCACTCTTAACAATTCCATACAAATTGGTCACTAGTACAAGTGCACAAACTAATATCAAGCATTTCAGCAAGAACACAGTCTCTCTAGCTATTCCTGTCAGGTACTTCAACTGCTCTAGTTGTCCACCATCTCCCTTGGTATGTTCTTCTGGTTGTGGCATCTTAGTGCTCTGAAAAACAGGCTGATAAGAGGGTGACACATGCTTGTTATCAACCAGCCATTGCTCATAGTCCTCCTCCCACTTCCAAAAGTCACATCCACCACCATCCATCTATCACCAATGCAAAGAAATTTTAATTGACTGAACAATACAACACATGAATTACAAACAAAATGGAAGAAATCATAGAACCGTTCGAGTTGAACAGATGTAGAACATGCGCCCATAGTTCTTCTCTGTCTTTGCCATCAATGCCTTGACAATGCGACATTTGCATTTATCGTAGTGGACAAGAGGGAGAATGACTCTACTCCTAGCCCTCTTGATGGCCCCCGTCGAACTGCTGCTCCCATCCATTTGGGCGGCGCTGAAGTGGAGCGGTGCTGGCTGGCGCCTGCAGTGGAGGTGGAGGCGTGGGGCGAGCCTACACCAGCAGGGGAGGAGAAGGCGTGGGGGCGGGCCTGTGCCGGCAAGGGAGGAGGCGGCTTTGGGGAAGCCCAGCATCGGCACGGGAGTGGACGCGTCGGCTGGGGACGCGCCGACCTAGTGCGGCAACCTGGGCGCAGGCCTGGCCCACGGCCTAGGGCGGAGCTGAGGCTGGCCTGGGCCAGAGGCGGCGCTTGGATGGCCTAGGGATGCAGCGTGGTGGCAGGGCGGTGCCGGCAGGGGAGGGGGCGGCGTGGGGGAAGGCCAGCGCCGGCACGGGAGGGGTCCGACGTGGTGCCAGGGCGGTGCCGGCAGGGGAGGGGGCGGCGTGGGGAAGGCCAGCGCCGACGCCAGCACGGGGAGGGAGCGGCGTGGGGAAGGCCAGCAATGGGGATGGAGGAGAGGGCCAATCCATTTTGTTCGACTTGTTCTGTGGAACGAAAGTAACAGCGCTAGGGGTAGGAATGGAAGCCGGCGTCTTCTTTTTTTTCACGAATTCAAACTACACAAAGTGTATTCTAGCGGGTTGCATTCGTTTCATAATGGCTAAATTGTGAAACCAATTTGAGGGATGGTAAAACTGCGAAACCCGTTTCTCATGATGGGTCAAATGCCAAAGTCTCGTTTAAAAAATAACGGTGGCTTTCATCTTCATGGTCCATTACTGAAATATGTCAACTTCCACTGGAGCTGTATCGGGCTAATAAGTTGTCGAGATGTTCGCTTTAACATTTTTTTTGCTTCAATAAACCTCCTCCCCTCTATGTGAAAATTTGATGATCTACCTCTCTTTGTGAATGGTGAGGGGACACTTCATCTAGGGGTGGTGTTTGGTTCTAGAATGTCAGCCTCACTCGGTCACTCTAAGGAAAAAAGATTGTTACATCTGTTGTTAGTAAACAAGAATTATGATGTATCTATAGTTTTCAAGCCATGCTGGTAATAACTTATTTTGGATTTTTCGGTCAAAAAAAAACTTATTTTGGATTGTGATACAATGGTTTGTCAACTTACCAATTTGCACAAGAGTTAGTAACTGAGTTGTTCGGTAAAATGTCCTTGAGATGGCATAGATGCTTGTACTAGCTCATTGTTGTGCATTTGTGATGGTAGATTCATGGTTGCAGAAATGTTCATTTAGATTTTGATCCCGAGGATCATTCCCTTACAACTATAACCACATATATCCTTCAGGAGATTGTGTTGAAACCCATTCAAGATTTTGTAAAAAAAAGGAAAGGCAAAAAGCAAAAAAAAAAGGTGTAGATCAACATCTATTCGAGGAAACTATATTTTTCTAACAATCATATGCATGTGCCTACACACATTATTTGGCATGTGATTGTGGTAGATCTATGGTTGTATCTATGTTCATCTCACAAGGGTTGTTATTGTAATTGCACATATATGGATGTAGTTATATTATCATGCACACACACATGGTTGCTCCACAATCATGTTAAAATTTGTTACATGATGTATAACAATAATATTGGTACAACTGTGGCTACCCTGTCAATGAGAATTATAATGTTCCCAAAATTATCAAGCTATTCTAGTAATGACTTATAAGGGCCGGTGATGTATATGTACAATGCCATTTCAATGTATCGAGTTGTAGAAATGGTAATAATTGAACTGTTTTCTAAAATGCCTTTGATCTAACATAGATGGTTGTAGCTCATTGTTGTGAATGTACGATGGTAGCTTCATGGTTGCGTTAAATGCTCATTAACACTTCTATGACGATCGAGGATAATTCATTACAACTATAAGAACAACTATAGTCAAGGAGCTGTGAATGCATTGTAAACCATCTGATTTTTGCCAAAAAATGGTAGACATCATCTGATTCTAGAAACAATCTTTTCGCATTATAATGCACGTGCATACACACATGCCGCCATGATTCTCTGTCGCATGAATGTACATGAAACCGTCGTGCTCGTGTGTGTTTTGTATTACATATAACCGTTGATAGTAACGTAGATCTTCGTTGAATACTGAAAAGCAATTATTTTCGGTAACTCCATGTCGAAGTAGAAGCGGTGACACTTTTGCCCCTCGAGTCTCCGTTACTACCGCCATTTTGGCAAGGAGTGCGTTGCTATTGCCTCGGAAAAACATCCAATCATGCACGCGTAAATTATAACGACTTTTTACCGAACCAAACCCGCACGTACCCGGAGTAACTAAACCCGCACGTATCCAGAGTTCATGGTTGCGACACCGCTGGCCGCATGTGTCTAGGGTTTACATACTCCATGGTTGCAAAACCGTGGCAAGGAATAAACCCAACACAACCCAATGGGAAAGACCAGATGTGGTGCTGGTGCATCAGCAGCCGCTCCAAGACGATCAGCCGGTCCAGACCTGACCCCTTTCCATGCTCAGGACTGGTTTGGCACCGGTTCTAGCTTCATCGGGCCCCACCAGCCAGCCTCGTATAGTTTATACCATAATGAATGCAGCTCTCCTAAAACGAGCAATCATCTACGTTTACTCTAACCAGATCACTCCTTGTCATCCATAATTGGCAGGTCATTAAGGCTAATACACCATTGCTAAAAATTACCACTGCTGCAATAGGTACCTGATGCAATTACCAAAAGTGTCCCTCCGGGTCCTTGGCCGTCATGTGTACCCGAGCCATGGGCATAATGGGAAAATCACTGTCCTGTCAGTTACCAGTGGCGCCCTATATAAAGTGCACTGGCAGCTGATGCATCAGCACCACCACAGCCACCACCACAGCAGCTTCGTCCTCACGAACTCACAAGTTGAGCGAGCGAGCGAGCTCTCTGAGTGGAGAAGAGGCATGGTGGCGAAGGGAGTAGGAGCGGGAGGGAGTGGGGGTGACGACGCATGGGCTAGGGCAGGGGACGGGAACGGGAATGAGAACGGGAACGGGAGTGGGAACGGGAAGGCGACGGTGCGGGAGCTGCCGTGGCGTGAGCGAGAGAACAACCGGATCCGGGAGCGCCGTCGCAGGTTGATCGCGGCGAGGATCTTCACCGGGCTGCGCAAATACGGCAACTACACCCTCCCCAGGAACGACAACAACATGGTGCTCAAGGCGCTCTGCGAGGAGGCCGGCTGGACCGTGGAGGCCGACGGCACCACCTACCGCAAGGTACTCGTTACTCTTTCTCGCTGTTCCGATCGAGCTAATTAATGGTCGCCGCCGCCGCCGTCTTTCCATTGTTTCGTTTCCGTTGGTTCTCGTTCTTGTCGTCGTCCTGCATTGCTTCGCTTTCCCGATCGAGCTGCGTGTGTAGTATCGTCGACAGTTGCAAGCCGATCGACCAGCTTTTCCGCTTCGTCGTCTTTTGTTTGTAGCAAAAGTCCAAATTTTGTTTTGTTTTAATTTCAGTTGCTCGTCATCTAGCTTCCTTCTCTTGTTGTCGTTGTTCTTGATCTGTGTTTTATTTACATATTCTCTGCGTGGGTCTGATGCTGGCATGCTGCTGCTTCAGTCCTCGTTAGTCGTACTGTCGACTGTAAACGGAATAACGGATGTGCAGGGAAAGAAAAACTGTCGTCGTTTGCTTTTACATCCCGTTCTTTTCACATTGCCTTGCGATTGCACATTTTTTGCGTGCATGCACGCATGTCTATCCTTGTTCATTGATATCCTCTCGGTTCTTCGTTTTGTGTTTCTTCAGGGACCCAAGCCTGATCCGGCAGGTGATGAGCATATGGCCGACATCGGCGGGTCTGCTCCGGTGAACCCAGCAGGCGGAGCTTCCTACAGCCTGAACCGGGAGACGTCGCCCTCCGGCATCACGCTCGGCGGCGGGGGCAGCCGCGGAGCCAGCCCCATTCCGGCGTGGCTCAAGAACCTGTCCAAGCAGCTCAGCGACAAATCGTACCCCAACTTCTACGCGAGCTCCTCCAACTCCAACTCCAACGCGCCGGCGACGCAGCAGAACGGCTCCCCGCCCTCATCCCCGCCGCGCCTCCGCAAGAAGGCGCGCTACTCCTCCCCGCCGCCAGCCACCCCGCCGCCGAGCCCGGCGAGGGCCTCCAACTCCAACGTGCTGCCGCCTCCGTGGGCCACGGGTGCTGGCGCCATCCGCTTCTCCTTCAAGACCTCCACCCCGCCGCTGATGAGCCCCGTCACCGGCGGCCGGGCCCCCGGCCCCGACCCGGTGAGGCTGCTGGCGGGGTTCCAGATATCCTACGCCGCGGACAACAAGGCACCGGCCTACAGCAGCTTCGTGGCGTCCGGCGCGTCGTCGCTCGGCGCCGGGAGCTCTGCTTCTGCCTGGATGCTCCCGCCGCTGCCGGGACGCAGCAGCAGCGGGGCGTCGGCCGCGGTCCGTGGCCGTGGTGGCGCGCTTCTGTCCCCGCTCGGGTTCTCGTTCCGCAGGAGCGGCGGGGAGCAGGCGGGCGCGAGGGAGGAGGTGATGACCGAGAAGAACGCCGACGAGGAGGGCCTGGAGCTCACCCTGGGGAACGCGCAGACCCGCAAGGACCGCGCTTGAGCTCACCGATCGAGCTGCTGCAACAAGACGATGCGCGCGTGAACTGATTGGGAAGCTATCTTTATATATAGGGACTCATTAGGCACTCGGCGTGGTCGTAGTTTAACCTCAGCAAGACTGCTGGCGTTTAATTTTAGCCTGTCTTATTACTATCTACTCCTAGTCTTAGTATCTCATCGTAACTTTAACCTATCTTTATCATTACTACTGTCCGTCTAGTATCTTACTATCCATCTAGTATCTCGTCATCAGTTATCATTTATTTCCCATCTTTGTTTTCTCTTCTTCTTCTTTTTTATCTTTGCAAGAAATGAAAAAGGAAACAGACATGGCAATGGGAAGGCTTGTCTTCATGTAATCATGGATTGCCAGGCAGTTGGATTAAAGCTAATGAAAAGTATCAGTTATAGTTAAGCAAATGTCTTCTGCTGCTGCTGCTGTGTGCTTTCTTTGGCAATAATTTTTCAGTTTCCATGGTTTCTTCAACTGATTTCTACGAGCAACTATGTAGGACGCGGAATTAAGGGCCCATTTGGAATAAAGTATTTCATAATAATCATACAAAAATTTCACACAATTATTTTTATAGAACCAGAAAAAAAAATCTACGTTCTAAAGGGGGCCTAAATCTGCTTCTAGAGGCATGTGCTCACATCCTAAAACCGTCGGACGAGGATGGATATACATATGCTGCAGGAGAGAACTGATGCAGTGCAGCCATGAGGATGGGAGCAACCCCTAGGCCAAAAAAAAAAAAAAAAAAACTAGCTGTAGCCTGTGTGTGTCTGTTTGTGCCGATCATCTTGGTAGGCCACTCGGACGTGTTTCGTATAGCTTTTGCACCAGCTTCGCGGAGCTGTTTTTCAGTTTCTCCCTGCCAAACGGGTTCTGCTGAAGCTAGGTGAAGCTATTTTTTTTAGCTTCTTTCACAGGCACGGTTCTTAGGTGAAGCTGGGTGAAGCTAATGGCCTGTCTGTGTAGGATCTCTGATTGACCTAGAGGGGGGTGAATAGGCCTGTCAAAACAAACACTCAAACTTTTATCAAATTTATCCTGCGGCACTGCCGCTCTAGAGGGCGGCATTGTCGGACTGCGGCACTGCCAGACCAGAACAACGGCACTGTCGCACCTGCAGACAACTTCGAGTCACAGTTCAAAATCCGTGAACGAAAACTTAGATCGAAGAAATTTCCTAGCTTACTGCAGGTATGACAATCACAGATCAAGAGCTAAAAGTAGTAGGAACACCACATACAAGTAGATCGACTAGAAACCCTAGAAATCACCTCAACCACAATATGTCATGCAAGTAATGTAAATTAAGCACAAGTGATACAATGATTTATCCCGTGGTTCGGCTCGCCACCAAGGCTTGCCTACCTCCACGTTGTTGAGGTTAGCCACTAAGGCTTAGGGCTTTCCAATCCTTCATCGTTTTCAAGTCAAGAGACTTAACTCTTGAGTTGAGGGGTGTGTTTATTAGCTTCAAGAGATGGTTACAAACCTCCCGGGGCTGGCACACAAGTTAGCAAGCTCCACGGGCGACACTCTAGCCAGCTAGGAGCCAAGCTCCAAGAGCAACAAATACAACCGCCGGCCAAAACGTGAACCAAGTGCTCTTTAGACTTGAGGAATCAATAGAGTTGCTCTCTAATCGAGTTTTGGACCCTTTTTCCTCAAGGATTGATAGAAAAAAATCAATGGATATGCTTGGGGGCTTAAGGTCAAAAATGGAGGGATGGAGAGAGAGAGAGAGAGAGAGCTCCTGCTCTGTTTTGGGCATGCTAAAGTGAGGAAGAAGAGACAGAGTACCGTTGGGAAGGAAGGGGAAGGGTATAAATACCCCCCAGGCCTCAACGGTCTCTTAAGTCGCCGTAGTGCCGCACTGCGGCAGTGCCTCTCTTCAAGTGCGGCAATGCCGCACCACGCAAGATAGCAAGGGTAAGAGTGAAGTGTAGACTGTTTTGGCTATGAAACTGAGGATGCATGTATATGTTTGAGCACTTTATAGCACATATTAGCTTAAGCATTGTGTCCCCCTTTATAGTACGGCTTTCCTATATTTAAATTCAAAATATAAAAGAATTAAACCTTCTTTGAGTTTGAAGCCATCTACATTTGTAATTGGGGGCTCATCCGTTTCGTATAGCATCCTCGAACATGAATTCCCTGCTTGTTATCTTGATAAATCTCATTAGTTCTCTAATTGCGTGGTCATTATCACCAAAACCCATAATTAGGGCTTGATTGCACTTTCAATCTCCCCTTTTTGGTGATTGATGACAACCCAATTAGAACTTACAAAAGATATGAAATAAATACTAAGATTTTCGAGCCATGGGTGTAGAGCCTCCCCCCTAAGTATATGAATAGAGAATTGAATTCTTAAATTGGCATAAGAAGCCAAGATTCACATTTTAGTGAAAGTGATGGGGCTCCCCCTACATCCATGCTTCTATGGGGTGCTGCATACTGTGTCAGGTATTTAAAACATGATGCAATTGACAGTTTATGCACAACATGGTTTGTTGTTGCAGCTGGGTGCGGCATTGCCGCACTTGCTGTAGCAGCATAGATCAGAACATACACCATACAGCATGTGATACATATAAAGATATACATTCTAGCACAATTGTATCACAAGCAACAACATAGATTAATATATGTCCATATCCCACACATATAAAAAGTACTTAAAGTAGCATTATTATATAAATAGAGTTTCTAATGGACTCTCAAACTCTCACCTAATGAAGGCTACTCTAAACGGATACGAACATGACTCTAGCTGCAGCAACCTCCTCTCTATGGCGTCGAAAAAGTTGTTGACCCCTCTATTTTTCTCTCCCTTTGGCATAAAACACCAAAAAGAGAAGAAAAGAAGAGAGACCAACACTCACTCCTCATCCTCTTGGATGGTGTCCCAATCGACATCATCCCCACCAGCAGCTCTACTAGCACCTGCAACATACTCCTCTCCACCATCAACATCATCGTCGTTGTCGGAGGAAGAAGAAGACACCATCGCCCTCCCTTCGTGATGAGTGGTCGAAGTGTGGCGCTCACGTCTAGTGCTCCTCCTCATGGACTGCAAGGTGGACCTCAAACTCATGTGAGGATCAAGCTCTGGCTGCTCCTGCTCCTCCTCCTTCTCATCCTCTGAATCTGTCTCAGAAAGACTAGGGAGGTCATCAAACCTTGGCGGTGACTGAACTGGAGAAAGAGGTGGCAGCCCTACATGCTCTCTAGCCTCTCAGTTGGCTTCACGTTTCTTCAACCGATCCTAATATGCGGTCCTCGCTATATAAGTGCATGTGGTGAAGATGGCCTTGATCCACTTCCTAAAATTCTCCATCTTCTTTTCCTTATGAGGCATAGAGCGGGACAACTCAGGCACGTCCTCAACTGATGGAGAGCGTCTCACTGCCCTGCTAGCACCTGCTCCTCGGGTCTTCTCAATTTTGTAGATGGTGTGAAGACCATCTTTCTCAAATCTATAGCCAGTGACCCTCTCAATCATAAACATGCGATAGGGGGCATAGGGTATCCCTTTTCTCCCATCCTCCATGGAGTTCCTCAGCTCACGCCATGTGAAGCAAGGGACATTAAACCTGTCACCTCCAGGAACAAATCTAGCAAGCACATTCCTCACATATCCATTAAAATCAGAAGCTGCTCCATCCTTGGGATTGATAGTGTGCCAGATCAAATTGTTTAGAATGTAATAATAGCTTTTCAGGCCACTGACCTTCCCATCTGCACTTCTCCTATCAATCCACATATATGCAATGTCACGGATCTCAGCTCTAGCCTCATCATGAATGTAAGTGAAGCCCCGCTCCTCCTCTCCAAAACTAAGGATCCAGCTAAAAGTCATAAAATCAACTCTATAATGCCATCCCTCAGTCATCCAGTGAATCTCATCAGTGTAGATACTATAGAAGAAAGTGGCATGGAACTAGGCTAGCACTTCCTCATTCTAATTATATCTAAAGCTCATAATATTGGTGAGGCCAAACAACTCACAAGCCTTGATCACCTTATTAAATTCTAGCTCATTATTTGCCTTTATCTCCTCCCAATCAACATACTGCATCTTGACAACTTTGGATTTCTTGGAGTTAAAGTTCACAGATACATAGAAGTTGGAATAAAACTCATTCTAAAACCTGTAGTCTATCTCCAAATCCTTTGCCTGCTCATAGGGATTATTCTCACATGCTTCCTCTACCATCTTTAGCTTTCCCACATAGTTGAGCACAGGATGAGCACGTGTGTCAACAGGATGCCTCATAACCACATCCTCAGAATACTCTCTAATGTAGCTCCTGTCAAACTCCTCAAGATAAGGTGGAGTATCTGGGCAAGCACCTGGAGGAATGGTGTAGCCAGCCCTCTCCAGGTTCTCCTCATCCTGTATCATCTGATCTTTCCTCCCCCTGTCTCTAGCAACATCTCTGCTTGCTGCACTGCTGCTGCCCCCTGTGGTCCTGCCACGACCACAACGAGGCATCTGCTTATCCCAAGGCTCTATCATCTTCCTCTTTCCCCTCCAATCATCATCACCTCCGGAGGCCATCTACGCAAAACATAGACCAAAATGAGAAAATGTACAAATGGTGAGTAGGAGTTATCCTATAAAGCAAGTTAAGTAATAAAAAAGAGTCAATGTGCAAGCGAGAGAAGCAGCTGATGAGGTACTGCCCCCAGATGTGCGGCACTACCACACCTGGAAGCGGCACTGCCGCACTAGCTATTTCACCAAGACTGCACTTTGCATCTTCTTGTCTATTGAACTTACTTCATAATTTAACTCCTAACCCACTATACAATCTCAGAAAACATATGCCTATCTATGTCATCGATTCATCTAGATATGATTGAGAGAAAGCCTAGTAATCATGAATCTTAGCATTGTTTGCTGAGTGAAATAGATAAAGTGAGTCAACCATCGAACCAGAAGTGTAGTATTACCATCTTTGCCACAGAGGTGTGGCACTGCCGCACTAAGGGTGCGGCATTGCCGCAACAGTCAGTTTGGTTCCAAAGATGAATCACGATTTCTACTTCAATCAATCCTCAATACACCATCCAAACTACTATATACCTTCCAATCAACCATCCAAGACAACAAGAATCGACACATTGCATAGATCAGGAAGGATTTAGGGTTTCACCTTAGTTTTCACGGATTGAGGAGGAAAGAGATGAAACGGCTCCGTCCACGAGCTACAACGGCTGCTGGCGACGACGAGGAAGACCAGCAGCACAAGTTGGCAAGAGACTTAACTCTTGAGATGAGAGGTGAGTTTATTAGCTTCAAGAGATGGTTACAAACCTGCTGGGGCTGCCACACAAGTTGGCAAGCTCCAAGGGCGACGCTCTAGCCGGCTAGGAGCCAAGCTCCAAGAGTAACAAATACAACCGCCGACCAAAACGTGAACCAAGTGCTCTTTAGAGTTGGGGAATCAATAGAGCTGCTCTCTAATCGAGTTTTGGATCCTTTTTTCTCAAGGATTGATGGGGAAATCAATAGATTTGCTTGGGGGCTTGAGGTCAACAATAGAGGGAGAGAGAGAGAGAGAGAGCTCCTGCTCTGTTTGGGGCGTGCTGAAGTGAGAAAGAAGAGGCAGAGTACCGTTGGAAAGGAAGGGGAAGGGTATAAATACCCCTAGGCCCCAATGGTCACTTAAGTCGCAACAGTGCCGTGGCTCAAGTGCGGCAGTGCCGCACTATGACAGTGCCTCTCTTCAAGTGCGGCAATGTCGTACCACGTAAGACAGTAAGGGTAAGAGTGAAGTGTAGACTGTCTTGGCTGTAAATCTGAGGATGCATGTGTATGTTTGAGCACTTGGTAGCACATATTAGCTTAAGCATTGTGTCCTCCTTTATAGTACGACTTTCCTATACTTAAATTCAAAATATAAAAGAATTTAAACATTCTTTGAGTTTGAAGCGATCTACATTTGTAATTGGAGGTTTCTTCGTTTCGTATAGCATCCTCGAACATGAATCTCCTGCTTGTCATCTCGATAAATCTCATTAGTTCTCTAATTACGTGGTTATTATCACTAAAACTCACAATTAGGGCTTGATTGCACTTTCAGTTTGACATAGCTCACAGAATTGATTCTCAGCTGAATCAAGAAGGAGCTCTGCCAAACATTTTAGTGAAGTGATTATATACTGATTCTCTGGAGTGATTTTCTGAAATGAACTAAGGGACTGAGAGCTGAAAAAAATAGCTTCTCCTAATTTTATGAAGTGATTCTCTATCTTGACTTTGAGAGTTTATTTTAGAGAATCAGCTTGAGCCACAGAATCACTTCTCTCAGAGAATCAGCTCCCACAGATAATCTGAATCCGATGAAGAACTACCAAATAGGCCATAAAATACTAGTTTCTCATATCTCTCTCTCTCTCTGCTATCTTCTCTAAGCTAGTTTTACCAAACTTTTTTTAAATAGCATTAGCTTCACCAGTAAAACTGCTTTATGGAGTACTTTTCATAAGTGAAGTTGAGTTGTACCACACGGGTCTCGTGTCAACTCATTCCATGGCACAGTGCTGAGATGGAAAATTATGAGAGACCGGTTCAACTCACCATAGCTGTAGTTCTTAAAGAAGACTAAGGGTGTGTTTGGTTGAGCTGTGGCTGTGGAAAAAAGCTGTTGTGGGCTGTGAGCTATGAAAAAGCTGTTGTGGGCTGTGAGCTGTAGAAAAGTTGAAAGCTGTTTGGCTAAACAAGTATAAAATATACCTTCTATCTTTATCTCTCTTGAAACAACTATGGAAGAGCTTTTTATTCTACCAATTTCGAAAAACAGAAAGCCAAAAGCCAAAAGCAGGATCAAACCAGCTTTTAAAACTATACTACGAAAAAACAGCTGCTTCTGAAAAAGCCGCCTGAAAAAACAGTCTCTTTAGTTGGGCTTTTAGCCCAGCCAAAAGCCAAAGCCAAAAGCCTAACCAAACGGACCTAAGCCTTTTAGACTGGAATATTTAGGCGGGTCTTGCCATGTCAGGGACACAGATTCTGACCACCCTCAACTCGTGCTGTGGCTGTGGCTGATATGCTGCACATATTAACTAACTATAATCGCATTAGCGCTGAGATAATCACACATCCCTTTTCGTCGTCGTAATGTCAATATCAAACATTTAGATGCATATCACCTGACAGTGCAAGGTGCCAAGGTCTCTAATGGCCATCATGTGTTTAGTACCGCTACCTCTGTCTAGAAAAATACTCCTACCATCTATATCTATAAAAGGATATAATTTTCTTTTTAAGGAGTAAAACGAGTTAAAGTTTATCCAAAGTTATATAATTGCTGACATTTATGATACGGAATAAGTACCTTAAACTAATTATAAAAATATATATTTTCGTAGTAAACCTGGTTGGAGAAGTAGATGTTATTACTATTTAGTATAAACTTAGTCGAAGTTAAGCTAATTTGACTTGTACAAATTTTATAGTTGCATCTTTCGTGGGTGGCAGAGGGAGTATAATTCTAGTTTTATACTTAGTTAAACTATCTAAGATTTGACTAAATTTATTGGAAAACATCAATATTGTGAAACTAAATAGGTGTACTATATGTATTGCATGATGAATCTAATATACTTTTTTATATAATAAAAATTAATATTTCTATATAAACTTAGTCAAATATAAAAAGAGACAATTTCTTATATGTCAAAAGGATGGTTGATTGGTACATACCATCAAAAAATTTATTGTAACTCCTATAGCAGCTTTTAATTTTTTCTTCCCCGTGATACCACTTCTATCAAGTTTGTGGGATTGAGGGAGGAAGGGGGGAGATCTATAATAAGCTGGTATAGAAGGTAGTGGCACCATTAGCAAGATATCGCTATACCTAAAAAGATTCAAAAGTCATCATCTCCCAGTGATACCAAACGTTGATCCCTGCTCACGCGTCTGTGTCCGATACGAATCATACTATACTCAGAGCTCACATGTTCGTATCCTACTCGGTTTGGATACAAAGACCGGATCCACATGTCCATACCTGATACGAAGTCTTCGGAGCTCATACGTCCGCGTCTGATTACTAAGGTAAAAAATTATGACCCCGGTGTAACAACGGACATATATTCTAGTATAACAAATAAATTCATAACGTTTTCAATATATGAAAACTGTACAGATCTACGAGATCTAAAACTTTATAGTTCATGAATTTTCATTCGAGATCATTTAAGAGCCCTACATATATTAAGTTCTTATATTTTAAAATTCAAATTTTTGAATTTTTAAATAATCTTGGAAGTTAAAATATTCAATAAAAAATTCATGCATGTGACGTTTGATTTTTTAGACAATTCCCTACGTGCCACTCGATCACTAACAGTGCCAACCAATGAGTTAACACCCACTTGATGGAAGTGGCATCAGAGTGAAGAAAAATTTAA
This sequence comes from Miscanthus floridulus, assembly GCF_019320115.1. Lineage (NCBI taxonomy): Eukaryota > Viridiplantae > Streptophyta > Magnoliopsida > Poales > Poaceae > Miscanthus > Miscanthus floridulus. The sequence continues at coordinate 28,862,598 of NC_089587.1, read as the reverse complement.
AAGCTAGTATAGGAGTCACAATAAACTTTTCAATGGTGCATATAAATCAACCGTATGTTTCAATGGCACACGGAATTGTCGCAATATAAAATTGTTTAACTCAGTGCTATGTTAGAAAATTATGTTCTTTTGAGGACTGAGTGAGCAGTAATTAGCATGATTTCAATACAGCTTTTTCCAAATTGTTGACGCCGTAAGGTCCTCTGCATCACACAACAGCAAGAGCCAAGACGTCCGGTGGGTTGCAACCAACCCTCAATGCAGCAAGAACGCAGTGAGATTGATGAAACCGATCTAGAGATCTAGAGACCGGTTATGCCTTGAGCCCGTTCTTTGCTTGATAAGCTCCCGAGCTTCTCTTGAGAAGACCCGTCGGGGAAGAGCACATGGAGGGTGTCCTAGGACCAGCCAAGCCACCTAGAACGCCATCCAATTTCGTCGGGAGACACGACAAATAACAGGGTAGAGAGAAAAAAGGGGTAAAGGGGTGTTGTAGATTGATTTTGATGACTGGAAGTTGAGATTCTCAACCAGCCGTGATCCTCTCTCATATATATATATATATATATATATATATATATATATATATATATATGGGGTGATCTTATTCTAGTAGAAAACAAGTTCAAATTGCAATCTCCTAATTTCCCACGTCCAAAACATGCCTACATTAAAACAGACTTAAGGTCAAACCGAGTCGTTTTGCATCAGGGGAGTCGGCTTAGCCGACTTTCATGGTTCCAGGACTATGCATGCCTAAAACCGACTTAGGCCCCGTTCGCTTCGCTGAAAAAATAAGCTGAAACACTGTTCCGACTGATTTGTTGTGAGAGAAAAACACTGTTCCAGCTGAAAAGACAAGTCGAAAAGTACGGATTATAAGACAAGCAAACAGGGCCTTAAGGTCAAACCAAGTTGGTTTCTAGTAGGGGAGTCGGGTTAGCCAACTTTCGTGGGCCTAGGATTGTGCCTCGGCCGGCACCAGGGGGAGTCAGGTTAGCCGACTCTGGCAGTCGGGCTGGCTCACCCCCTCCAATCAGCTTAGCCGACTGGCTCTGGCTCGCTTTCTTCTCCTCAAGTTTTCTCTACTATTTTGTCGTGCCAATTAACCTCTAACTTGTCCATGATGTTTGTAACTTGCCGGTGGTACACAAAATCACCTTTGGACATTTTTGAGTGTCAACATAGATATTGACGCCGACCTAATCTTTCGTTCTCAAATTCATTTTTCCTGTATTTTTTCATATTAGTATATATCAAAGTAGGAGACTTTGGCCGCCTCTCAAGGTGGCCACGTCGCCCCGAATTCCCTTAGCCGTCCGATTCTACGATCGATGGTACATATTGGCTCCACCGCTCGCTACAGTGCCTCGCCCCCGCTACGAAACCCTCGCCGTCTCTCCCCGACCCCGACGCCCTCCTCCTCTCTCTCTCTCTCTCTCTCTCTCTCTCTCTCTCTCTCTCGATCCATGCCACCATGGCGACGGTGCACGGAGCGCATGGGTGGGGCGGTGCAGCTGCGGTCGTCCTCCTCCTCCCCCCCCACACCCCCACGGCGTGCCCTCCCCCCCCTCTCTCCTCTCCACTCGCTACCTCTCTCCCCCGATGCGGCCAGGGCGACGACAGCCAGTGCGCGCAGCCGGGGCGACGCGGGCCGTCGCCGCCGCCGGCACTTCCGCGGGAGGCCTGGCCACTGGCCTCTACTGCTCGGCCGCTGCGCTGGTTAAGGTTCGCTCTCTCTCTTCCTCCCCCTCCCCTTCCCTCGCCGGCGCCAGGGACAGATGTCGATGTAGGCTTGTCGGCTCGGTCTTCCTTGCTAGCGGAGGCCCAAACCGACGGATCTGGTGGATCCGGTGCCTCCATGGCCGGACCCGTCTGTCCTCCCATTCGATCTGTGCAGGCAAGAACCTTCCGGAGGCCATGGCCGTTGGTGCCATGGTGGAGGACCATGGGCCAACGATGGCGCTGCCCACTGGCTCCGCGGCGGCGGCGCCCATCCTCCTCCTCCTCTGCCCTCCCTCCCCTTACTCTCCCTCTCTCCCCTTCCCTCCCGAGGTGGCGGTGAGCACGAGGCGATTGCTTTCTACACTTCGGCTGCAGTTGTCGTGAGCTCAGGATGGCACAGTGCCACCCGCCAAGCAAGCTGCAAGCCTCCTAAGAGCACACATGGTCTGAAACATTTGATTTGATACATTCATGTCTTAATTCGATGAAACTCAAATTTGATTTGATACTCAACATTTATCTAGATGTTTGAGTTGCTTTGTAGAATAATTTTCTCATTGATATATTTGTCTACAGATATAGTACCTTTTGTAGCTCAAGTTTCTAGCAGGAAGGTAGCACGATCTTGTGGATTATGAAACAATTATATTTATTTTAACAAGATATTAAACATTCTGTATAAATGAAGAAGGTAGGATGTTAAGATCTGGAAATAGTTAATTAGTTGCTTCTGTATGGATTTAGAATATTCAAGCAAGTTCAGATGCCTCATCACAATTCACAATTTAACTATTTTTATTTCAAAATTGTTTTTTCCCAGAGCTGTTGTATGTAAACTTACCACTAAATTTATGGCTGATGGCTTAAATGCAGAATTCATGGGTGTAGGCCACGAAGACGCAAATACACGGGTAAGGTAAATGGCATTTCCTTACTTCTTCCAATTTCTAATCTCTATGTGACTCTAGAGAAAAAAAACATCAATACTCATGGTTGATGGTTGGTGTGAAAACAGAAGCTTTAGAATATTTCTCATGCAGTATGAAGACCTGGAATAGTTTATTGCATTGACTTCTATGTTTTTGCTACAAAATGTGATCTACTACGTCAAGCATTTCATGTTTAGAATTCTGAATAGTTTTACCATATTAAATATAAAAAGAGCTCCAATCTTTCAGTTGTTGTGCATGACATATCTACATTAAACTCATAATATTGTTTTCATGTAAATATTAAACATATTTTTTACCTACGCCTTAACCAGGTGATTTGCTGGCACGCGCGCGTAATGGACTAGTTTGCTTCAAGTCTTACGGGTTGTTTCAGCTTTCAAGGACATGGCTATGCCTTTTCCTGGTACTGTATTGGAGGAGCAATGATAGTTGCCCACGACACGACACGCTCCAACATATACTCCCTCCGTTTTTTTCTTACATATCATATTAGCATTATCCTAAATCAAATATTTTTATCATTGACTATCAACTACAAAAATATATAAGTTAAAAAGATAAGATTTAGATTCACGACAAGAAATATCTTCACAATATATTCACGTGTTGTGAAACAACATAGAGTTTTAAAATTAAAATCAAATCAAATACATAAATATTTGACTTCGGACAATCCTAATAGGACACGTCAAAACGAAGTACCAGTATCATAACTAGGGATGAAAATAGGTGAAAAAAAATTCGTCTATCTACTTTTGTCTACGGAAACGAAAGAGGATTTTTACAGCCGTTTTGTTGTTTTGCCATTTTATGTAGGATGAACCCGTATTTATTCTGTTTTAATCCCATTTTCAATCTATATACATGTCCTTAGGTTATGTTAGTACATCTACTAAACCAACTATGAATGTTAATATGTTAACACACATGACATGCAAGTGAATATTAGACCGATGCTCTTATTACGTGTACTAGATATATGCCAGTGCGTTGCACGGGAGCCACGATTTTTTTCCCACACCTACGACAACGCACGTGATTTACGGTTTCGACGAACATATTATAAATCTTCAAAATTACATAGAAAATATAAAGCTTGTTTCATAATGTTTATCATACCTGTCGTGTACATTTAGTGATTTTACATATTAAGCTTGTTTCATAATGTTTATCATACATATCGTGTAGATTTAGTGGTTTTGCTTTTCCTAATACTTTTGTGACTTATTATTTGCATTTTGCAAGCTTAAGCTGTTTTGATCATTTTTGAAAAATAATAAAAAGCTAATAAATGATTTTGCACTGGGATCTCTAAACTATTTCTAGACCGTCGCTAGTTTTGATGAGATGTGGAGTGGGCCTATGTCGACCAAGCCGTTCTGCGACAGCTCGATGGGGACAGCCACGTGAATTTCCTTAGTGCCGATGTTGACGCCGCCCACGCCACGTTGAAGACCGATGGTAGGCTGCTGATTTTCGAAACGGGGGAGGCACTCGAGCTCACACGAAGATGTGGAGCTCTTTGGCGTCATAGTTGGGCACGGACATAGTAGTTATTAAGGCGGTAAGACGAGGTGTGGCGTCCGACTCCTTTCCAGACGCCTAGGCATTTAAGGCGCAAGGTGAGGCGACGTCATACAACTATCTTAATATATAATACCACTGAAAATCAAAAGCAAATCATACCATATAATACCATAACAAATAGTGCTGCTAGAGTAACAGGGCACAATATAAAGTAGCAAAATAACAAATCAGAAATCTCTCATCTCTCAATAGGAAGCAAATTAGACTATAGTGACATAACATAACTTAATTACTAGTACTGCTAGTACAAAATAAATATAAGTAGCATAAGTGCTGATCTAAAATCTCTAGTCAACAACTCAACATCATCTAGGCATGTCCATTCAAGCAGTCTCTCATCTAGGCATCACCTTCCGAGATGGATCAGTCTTCGAATCATAATCACTGGTGACGCAAGATGAACTTGCCATTGTGCTATCTGCTGTAAAATCAAAGATGGACTTATGCGTCCATAGCAGCCACAAATAGCAAGCAACCAGCAGAGCAGAGTAGAAGGAGCAGAGGAAAGAAAGAGCAAAGTGCATAACAAAGGCAACTACCCACACAGCAGAGCAGAGGAAGGAGAGGCAGAACAGAGGGAGGGAGGAAGACGGGAAGAGCAGACAAGGGGAGGAAGAGGGGGGAAAAGCACGCACCGAAGCTGTGACAAAGCCGCTGGCGGGCGGATCCGGTGGGGACTGGGGAGGCGACGGATGAAGCTGGGCAGACGGTGCCAGGCGGCTTCCAGGTGCTCGCTCTCGTCGCCCTCTTCTCTTCCCCTCTCTCCTCTCTTCCCTCTCCACCGAGCGAGCGCAATTTCCCGCGACTTCTAGGCGCGTGACTTCCCGCGAGTAGCGGGATATGGAGGCGCGGGCGCGATTTCCCCTCTCCAGCGCGCGCAATCCCCGCCTTTCCTGCACGCAATCCCTGGCTTCCTGCCCTACGTGTGTGATTTTCCCTCCCCCGCGCGCGGTTTTCCTCCTGCGCTCGCGCGGCGCGGTGTCCGCCTAGAGCAAGTCGACGCCATACGCAAGGATGTCGTGGCAAGCCCGACGCCTTGGTTCAAAAAACGCCCGGACGAAAACTATGGGCACGGGTACAGGTTTCGACAACCATGCCAAAGGTTGAGTCACAACTTACTACAAAAATATATCTATTTTGATTAGAGACGATTCTATTTCTATAAATGCAAATGCAGACGAGAACCCTAGTTAAATATCCATGTAGAGTTGAAACTGTTTTTGAAAATATTTGCTAAAGCCATTTCATTGCTAAAGCCATTTCATCCGGACATTGAAAAAGAGTGAAATGTCCATTGCTCCCTTTTTCCTTTTTTTCTTTTTTTCCTTTCTTATTTCTCTCCTCTCCCTATTCTGTCCTCCTTATTTCTTCACCGCACACTCAGGAGTCAGGACGCAAGCACGCCTCCTCGTATTCTCTCCTTCACAGCAGGATGGCATTACAAAATTACTGTACTTCCCGTGTACTCCATCCGTCCCCTAAATGTTAGTCGCCACTGATTTACATATCCAATAACTTTGACTCGATTTATAGAAAATACGTACAACATTTCTATCTCTAAATAAATTTATTAAAAAACTAGATTCAAATATCTATCTAATGATACTAATTATATATCATAATATTAATATTTTTTAATATATATTTAGTCAAATTTATTTCTCGGAAAACAAAAATGACAGACATTCAAGGACGGAGGGAAGTAATTCGAATCATACTCGTCAGACGTCAGGGTTGCCCGCAGGGCCGCACCCAGTTTCCCCAGAGTTGCGCAGAATGCACCCAACACTGACGAAAAAGAATAAACACCTTTTTTTTCACATCTTGATGCTATTGTCAATCCAATGTAAGTATGTACAGAGTGGTTTTGTTGATAGTATCCACTAAACACTGATGAAGGCATGGAGCCTTTGATGCGTTGAAGAATGGCCTTACTGTACAGTTGCGCAATTGCTTCCAACCAATTCGTGAAGGGCACAAATTCGAATGTATTTACAAGGTGAGGCAGGGTCTGCAAGAAAGAGGATTATTTTCCAATCTTGTCAAACAATTCTGACAGAGCTTTGTACAGAGGAGAGGCTGCAGGCGGCCTCGCCATTGATCCTAGAAGGATATCAGATGCCTTGATAGGACCTCCGTAAAATCGTGCGTTCTCAGTATCTCGAGTGGATACTATGCTGCCATTGAACGCACAGCCCACAAAGGCACCTAATATGGAAGAGTCAGCATACAAAATAAGTGGTTACATAAAAGAATGAGTGTATTTGTTAAAACTTAACCCACAAGTATTTGCAATGAATGATGCATCACTTCACTGTAATCTTAAAATGGGGCCAACAAACTACTGTTTCCTCAAGAGTTTCAACAATTCAGACTAACAATTGATTTCATAAAACAAAGTTGCTCTGTGATATGGCATGATTCACTGCTATAACAATTGACGCCATAAATATCTATCATGCATATTTTGGTTTCTGAAAGTATCTTCTGTACAGTTTATTTGGTCAACTTCACACCCCAATGGTTTCAGGACACGTCAACTTGGTCTTTTTTTTCCTTGTGTGACAGAAAATTGTGCTCCCAACTTCCTAAACCTTATCATATAAGGCCTTTAGTATAGCTAATGCACACATTACTACATTAGCCTTGTGAGACATGGCCATGTTAGTCTGTAACTTGGCCATCTGCTCATCTCTCTGGTGGGACGTATTTAAATGACTAACCACTCAAAAGATCAAACAAGAAAGATTTGTCAAAGCAAACTGGTCGGAGTGATCCTTTTCTGTGTGCAAACTAAGCAGCTCAAAACTTTGCAGATGTCATGCGCTTCTCTAGTTTGCAACAGAAAGAACATCTTAATTTCAATTTTTCAATAAAAAAACTTTGAATTGACTGGCATTCTAAACTACTCCCTCTGTTTCCAAAGTCAACCTTTCTATTTTTGACCATCAATTTCGATAAATTCATATGTTTAACATCATTAGATTTATGTTCTTAGATTCACCATGAGAAATAATTTTCATAATATATAATTTGCATGATGTTGAACTATACGAACTTATAAGAATTCATGGCCAAAGATAGAAATGTTTGATTTAGGATAAAGCTAGAATGGCAGCAAAATTGAAATGGAGTATTCATTATACCATCAGCAAAATAAATCAGTCTCATATATTGCCTCTAACTGTAAATAGTGTCTTGAAAATCTACTGAATTTCTGTACCGCTACGAACTCTTGGATGACAGTAATCTAAAGCTTGTAATAATTCGAAACATACCTTTGCTACAACTGTATGTATAACATGCGGCATAACCACCATCACCAGCACGAAAGTCAGCCTCAGCTGCACGTCCAACATGACCAGCAGAAGCACTAACACCAGCACCAACAGACAGATGTGCCTTCCCACTGAATGTTCTAATGGCATTCGTGTTCCTCAGAACAATAATAAAATCAGCTATCTCACCTCCAGCCTGTTGAAAGAGTCAAGCAGATATCTTATATGTTAGATGGTACTAGATTGATAACAAGAAGCCCTTCCATGTAAAAAAAGCTTGTATCACCTGAGCCCCATATCCAATACCACAGGTGGAGATTGCTGAAGGTGGCGACCAGGAGCCATCCACTCTTCGAGCAACAACCAGCCCAGTGCCAAGTTTGTATGTAACCATCATCCCAACCTTCACCACAGTAACTATAGCAAGACCTTTTGCTTGTCTAAGAATAGTATCAGGGATAGACTTCTCTGGTTTCAGTCCTCCCACCTGAAAAATACATGAATTTGTCTTTTTAATGGCTCAGAATAATTAACAGAACAATCAGCAGCCCCACAGACAGAGTAACATCATTTCCAGCATTTCATAAGAATACAATGACTAAGTCATTTCCAATAACAAAATTCCCTTGAACAACTAAGTTGAGCTTAAACAATCTAGAGTTACTAAAATGCAGATTGGTGAACTACAAGCAGTTATTTACTTAAGAAATTGATTTTGCCTATGCATTTTTTTTTCTTTTGCATAGGTTCATTTCAGTAATTAGACTAATCACATATCCAGATTACAACAACAACAACAACAACATAGCCTTTCAGTCCCAAGCAAGTTGGGGTAGGCTACATATCCAGATTACACTAGAAAAAATAATTCGCCTAGTGTTCCATGTCATCTTTTACCCACAACGACTCAATTGTCCAAACATTCATCCAACTAATTACTATACAAACAGAAAACAACCATATTTGATGACTTGTGAGACACATTTCCCTACAAGGTTTCTTGACATCAGTTTATCAACACCAGTGTAGGAAGACTAGATTTGTTGTAGTGTTATGAAGATATTAGTATTTGCCTATTTGGTGCAAAAAATTGGTCAACACTAGTCTTTAACACAATAACACTTGATAAGAATACCGAAGACTACATGACAACTAAAGTAGCCGAAAAGAAGACAACGAGAAAAGGTATCGTAATAGAAGTAGTCAATACTTAAGGAGAAAAAAAGGCATACCTTACAGTAGCTACGTAAAGAATTTGCAGCCTTGTATATCTCATATTCCATTGTGTGTGCCCAAGGGAAATTCAGCCATGACCTCAGGGTACTCAGGTCTGTGACATCCCGAGTTGGAAGTTGTGAGGCCCGACTGATCTGATTCATCAATTGAGGTTGGATACTCTCTAGACGTACTCCGCAGACATCACAAACCCTCTGAGGTTCTGCAGTCATAAATTTTGGAGGCATCAAGCTTCTACCCTTTGAACAACCATTACAGAATACTCCACCACAGAAACGACAATGATGACGAGACCGCATTATTGGATGAAATCGCACGCCGCAGAGCATGCAAGAGGTAGCAGCACTGTCAGGCAACCACTTAGTTGGCTCTGTCTCAAGAAGCTCGTTCGCAATACCAGCGTTTGCATCCGCAAGTGTTTGTGCCATATCCTTCCAAGCCTCTTGGAGAAAGAAGTTGGACACCACCGACATCCCACGTCTCCCAAAGTCATATGTTGTGGCAGATACCACCTTATCTTTTGCCGCGACAACCATATCAGCAAACACATCCCACATTGTCATCTCATAGTTCTCTTCATCCAGCTCCCAGTTGAACTCTTCTTCCGGGAAGTACCCGCCATTGCAACCAAACCCCCTGTGCCACTCCTCACGGGCCTGCGCTGTCATTGGCGGGACAGAAACAGGGACCCAGATGCCAGTATGCTCATGAAGCGGGTTAATGCCATTTACAGGTTCTGTCTCTACGGAAGTTTCAGTTGTTTCAGTGTTGCATCCGTTAGCAATGGGAATGCAATTAGTATCAAGGCTGTTGGCCATGCTGTTTTTGGCTGGTGGCTCGTCTGCCTCCTCTTGGTCAAATATGTGGAGTCCCTATATCAGGAAAGAAAGCAAAATTGAGTTATGGCACAAACTCAGCCTGGGAAAGTTGAATGATTGATTGTATGTACTGTAAGACTTGAACTCAAGCCATAGAAAGACCATAACTGGTCCACTCCTATCAACAAGGCTCTAGCCACATGCTTAAGACAAAACCTAGCAAAGCAATTTTGTATTTTTTAACCCAGCACAAGCCACACGCGCCCTTGAATACTAAACTTTTCGCTCATCGCTTAGCCCTAATAATCAATTCGAGCTACTAAATTCGCGCCAAGCAGCGCGCCACATGCTCCCGAAATTCCCCAATTTACGCATCGAACGAATCAATCTACAGTTCTCCACGCTCCTAAGCAAGACCAACTCAGCTGAAGGACGCGTACACGCAACCAGACTTATCAGGGACGAAACAGGCAGAGAGAACGGAGGGGGGAACTCACCGCCAAGCCTTCGACGCGGCCGCCGCCGTCGTCGTTGTCGTCGTCGTCCCACCTCACCGGCGAGTCACCAGCGCCGACCCCGCCGGAGCAGCCGCCCGCGGGCCGCTGCGGGTCCATCGGGCGGTGTAGCCGCTCGGTCGGTTCGATTCGCCGGCGATCAGGCGGCGCAATCCGGGAATCTTGCTTCTGTTTCTGGTAAAGGAGGCGCCTTTTTCTGTTGCCGCGGATTGTAGTTTGGGACGGAGTCGATTGGAGAGTTGGAGGGAGGGGATGGATGCGGAGGTGGAGAGCAAGACGACAGACGACAGAACGAGTTGAGCAGAGTTTTCCCGGAATTAATAATTGGAAAAAAAATCGTGGTTCCGTTTACGTTAATGACACGTTGGCCCAACAGTGAACGAAGTAAACGTAGTTGTGAGTGGGCGCACATGGGATTTTGGGCTGAGTTTCTTTTGCTAAATATATAACCGGGCTGGGCCTTATGCATGGACTTGGGCCTTTCGCTAATAGATCTGCATCTGCTGATAGCTGTACGGCTACAGCTCTACAATCACCTACCTATATATGTACTCCGCATGCTTATGATATCCATCCGTCTGTTCGTTTGTTGGTATTAGCCAGAGCTTATCAGTCAGTTAATAGTATTTTATTCTCACAACAAATCAACGTCAATCGAGCTTATCAGTCTAAAAAACCAACCAGCGAATAGACTCATCGTTAGTTAGTACCGTATATTGTTTTCATAGCGGTACGGAAGTAGGCTCAAATAAGTCGTCAGAAGCCGTGCATCAGAGTTGGGGTAGAGGTGAACAAGCTTTGAGCCAGCATTGACAACTGACGACCTAGAGTTGCACCGCGCTTTGGTTGGCGGGAGGTTAAAGGAATGTTGGTGTGTCTTAGCCCATTCCAATTCCAATCCCAAATCGTACAATGCGTCGGCTCGCCACACCTCTTCTTCCAACTCTTTTTTTTATGTCAAAGTTGATCTTGTTGGGTGAGAATTTAAGTGTTCTTGCTCTTTTGATAGTATAAGCAGAGATGAAATTAGCCTCGTCAATGCATTGATTAGTTAACCTGACCCAGGAGAGCAAGCCCGATAGACTATAGAGGCTGTCCTCAAATCGAAAATGTCTATGGATCAACCCAATCATCACAAAACCTTTTTATTCTTAATTATTTTTTCAAACAAGTACGGTTGGTGATGGCTTATAAGCACATCTATGCTTGAAAGCGAGGAGAGAAATATTTTGGAAGTGAAAATTGTTAAATTGTATTCATGGTTCATTTGTAAACTTATTTATTAGATACGCTCTCTGTTCCAAAATAAGTGTCGTTATGGTATTTGTGCCGGTCAATCTTTCTCAAGTTTGACTAGATTTGTAGAAAATGTTAGCAGTATTTGTATCTTAAAATAAGTTTATTATGAAAATAGATCCAACGATCTATGTGATGATACTAGTTATGTATTATAAATATTAATATTTTTTGTATATATTTGGTCAAAGTTAAAAGCGTTTGACTTCTCGGGAAACAAGAACGACATTTATTTTAGGACAGATAGAGTATACTATAAAAATGGACGTACCCAGTGCAGAGAGCTCCTATTCTGTGCGGGGTTTGGGGAAGAGTGTCAGTGGCCAGCCTTACCCAGCATACTATAAAAAGGGGCGTACCCAGTGCAGAGAGCTCCCGCTCTGTGCAGGGTCTAGGGAAGAGTGTCAGTGGCGAGCCTTACCCTTGCCTGTGCAATGCGAGGAGACCGCGACTCGAACCCGGGACCTTCTGGTCACATGCGGTAAGACTCTACCGCTTGCACCAGGCCCGTCCTTCAGAGAGTATACCATATTGCATAATAATCATATGTGTTGTCATATTACTTTTTATTTTGTATCCCTTCTTTCTGTAAGTTTTAAAAATAGTTGTGGACTATGATGGCATTTTGCTTGCTTGTTAAACCGGTGAGATCATAGCCTTTAGCTAATATGGGGGAGATGTGACCTCCGATTTGGCCCTTACCACGGGCCAGATCCAAGGTCAGGCCTGGATCAACCTAGTCCTAGGCCTAGTTAGTAGCAATTTGGCCCGGCCTATGTTTCTTCTAATTATTCATTCTTAGGTATCATCATGCTGACTCATGAGATAAATAAATCAGGGAAGTGACTACCTATCATTCGGCTGAATTCTGTTTGTGTTTCAGTCGATTTTTTTGTCAACCATTCAGAACATGACGCATGCACGTAGAGCCGATAAGTACGAATATTTTTCCGATCGGCAAAGACAAATTCTAAAAACAGACGTCAACTAAAAAAGAGCCGTACGACATAGGAGACCAAAACCCGTTATCGTAGTGGGCCAAGATGTAAAAATCCAATAACAGACCATCCTTGAAGGGCAAGAAAGAAATACACCTGAACGAAGGGGGGAGAATCCAGAAAAATATCTATAACGTCAGATCAGAAAGCGGAGAAGGGGACAGATGAGGACGAAAGGGAAAGCAAAACCAAAACCAGAAGAACATGCGGATCAAGACGATGAATCAACTGAAAATAAGGTTTACTTATACTATTTCATCACTATCTGCTATCCCCAATCTTTGGACTTGAAAACTACATTTCATCAATCATGCTTACAATTTTGGGGATCAAGTACAGACTCCTAGTAAATCAAATGAACCACCAACAAATCTGCAAAAAAACATTATATTGGCTGAAGCTCCTCTAGAATGGCATCCCCACAGGGACATCTGTTTTATCATGGCGCCACCTCTCCACCGCTGCATCACCGCATGGGAAGGTTGTTGGCGTGCAAAAGTGTGGCCAAAAGTCAGTCAGACCTCAGCTTCTCAGCGACCTCCATGGGGGGGGGGGGCGTACCCAGTGCAGAGAGCTCCCGCTCTGTGCGGGGTCTGGGGAAGGGTGTTAGTAGCAAGCCTTACCCTCGCCTGTGCAATGCGAGGAGACCGCGACTCGAACCCGGGACCTTCCGGTCACAGGCGGTAAGACTCTACCGCTTGCACCAGGCCCGCCCTTCCTCAGCGACCTCCATGAAGTTTGTAAATTCGGTGCCACTGAATTCTGTGAAGATTCCAATCTATAAATTGCAATTATTATGTACAGTCAGTTGTCAGCTCAAAAGGATCACTTGTCCTGCCCATCATAATACAGATTAAGTAACTACTGAATAAAAACAGGTGAAAATTTTGAACTGGAAGCTTACAATGTAGATCTTCTTGTCATCGAAATGGGTCGCAACATCTTCTGGAGACTTTAGCTCCTTGGACGCAGGGCCAACCTGCTTCCTCAAGTAATCCACAATGCTATCAGCCTCCCTAGGGCCCTTGTATTCCTGAATGTTCTTCCCCTGGTTCCTGAAGATCATGATGGTTAGGAACCCTTGGATCTCGTACTTGGTAGCAAGCGGCTTGTTCTTCTCCTCGTTAGCATCAGCCTTAGCGAGAACAATCGGTGGGTCATGCTTGCTAAGTGCCTGGGCCGCCTTAGCATACTGAATCATCAAAGAAAACGCAGCTTAGCATATGAGATCAAACCAATCAGAACACAGCCCTTCTGTAAGTAAAGGGAGTGACCACGGGATAGGAGAAGCATTACATGTGGAGCAAGGTTCTTGCAGTGCACCTGCAAATTCGATTCGACCACATTAGATATAACAATTAATAGAGACCATGTAACGATAGCATCAGTAAAAACACAGAAGTAACAAATCAGTAAGGTTGCAACTTGCAAGTGTGCCCCAACAGTAATCACACAGAAGCAACAGCACATCAGTATAGTTGCAAGTGCGGGCCTAATATTGTACATGTGACAAGAAAAAAAAAAGCATCACACAGACGTCAAAATCAAGCATACCAACCGCAGAAAACGAACAAGATATTAAACCGAAATATAATTTGTCACATGGTCACACAGGTATACCTAGAGATCTATGTTTGAATAGAAGTACTTGGAAAGCAGCTATTGAAGTGCCTGAACCGTGACTTGGGGCTCTTGGTGGGTTTCGACTCTAGCCTACCCAACTTGCTTGGGACTGAAAGGCTATTATATTGTTGTTGTTGTTGTACATGGTCACACAGATATAAAGTAGCACTGTACTTAAACTGCACAACACTGAAGACTTCGATTCAAATATTTTTAGATTTAGATATTAGGTGTATGAGTAAAATGTAATTCTAAAAATGCTAAATGGGCAAGCCTAGTTCAAGAAACTAGATTAAAACTCACAAAAAACTGAGCCAATAATTGAATACCCAACACTCAAGGTCTCATATATACAAGCAGAAGTGGAAACTCTTTAATAATATATAGTACCCAGAGGAGAACAAAATCACATTACTAAAATAAAACACTTCAGGCATCAGCGCAACATCATGCTAGGAGGAGCAAGCTCAAGTCGATGGATGCATGCCCTGAAAATAAATTCTACTCGATTTGAGGTTCAGAGTTCCATTTTTCCCTTCAAGGTTCAGTGTTTCAGACCTTTTCTACATTCTGCTGCGTGAATGCATCTTATCTGGTAGAGTACCAAAATTACAATATAAGCTTCAGGAACCATGTGGCACAACAAATACGAGTACAACCTAATTGTGATGCACAAGAACATATCACTCCAATGGATTAACCATCACTCATTATACTGAAACTAATAGGAACATTTATACTGAGAAAACAGACACTCGGAAAACATAACAACTGAAACTAAAGAAGATGTACGTGTAGATGATGAGCAGGCCTTAACAAGTATTCCTATCGCGCTCGTGCGTGCTCTATAGAGAAGGACGCACGCACGCTAGCCTCTGCGGAGTGCAGACTGCGGTACGGGGTTGCAGCGACAGCATGTCTTCCTGCTCGCCAACGGCCAAACAGCCCTAGAGAGATGGGCCTACCCCACTAAACGAGGTGCAAAAAGCCGCCGCTACCCCACCACGTCTTGCAGAATGGATTCTAGCAGTAGCTCACGCTCACTGCAAGCTGACGGAGGCGCGAGATGGGGCTACGTGAATCATATAACATTACAAAAAAAACTTGCTCAGAAACTGAAACTGAAGAAAAAAATACTAAAACTGAACCACAGACAAAACAAACAAATCAAACTGACCCTATTGGAAATCAAACTCACGCTTATCCAAAGTCAAGAAAAACACAAAGTCCATCATGCTTGATAATATAGTTATGTATCTAACAGTTCGGGGTTCTCAATATCTCTGAATGCATCATTGTCAGAGGTGGCATCAGACTGCATAAACCCAAATGCACATGCCTGAATGCATCAGTCTGGCAGTATAAACCCAATTGTCATTTAGACTAACATTTGGCAGGGATGTATTTTCATTTATACTGCATAAACCCAATATTTTAACTTGTGAAATTTTCATGATGCTGCTCCTTCTATTCACTACCTCCGTTGCTTGCTTATGAATCATGGGAGATAGATATCCCCAGACAAGTGAAAGAGGAACCTAAATGAATGGTAAGAAGACGAAGCAAGCAGACCTGCAATGTGAAGAGACGGTCGTCGATCTGGACCTCCTTGGTGACAAAATACACATTGATGGTGGCCTGGTTGCTGAACTTGTTGTTGACGTAACTGCACGCACCAAACCGAGGAATCGGTCCCTGATCAGTACTGAAAATTGGAAAACGGAAACCTGGACTGAAAATTAAATATTCTGGACTGAAAATTAAATTGAAATCTGAACCAAAAAACATGCACACAAGAAATTAATATTCAAGACTTAAACTGAAAATAGGCTACACTGAAATTAAACTGAACTTGTTGGACTTCAACTGAACTTAAACTAAAAATGGGTCATAAATAATTTAACCTGAAATTGAACTGAAACTAAAGTAAAACTGAAAATAAATTCTACTGGAATTGAACTGAACTTTCTAATCCTTTGACAATGGATGTCGTCACTAGGTACCCTGAAACCTAAACTAAGACTGAAAAAAAACTAAAATAAAACTAGAGTAAACTAATAACTCAACTGAAAGTCTCAGGTAATAACCAGTGAGACATGGATCTGCAACTAAGCTACAGCTACCCATACGCTAATGGGCCAAGCATCCATGAAGCTGAAGCTAAAAAAGGAAACTAATAGAAGGAACTAACAGCCATAAAAAAAACAAGCACAACAGGCAAGCATGCAATGAATTATAAATGTAGATTGCTGTATCAAGAAAGTTACATTGCACAGGGAATGAAAAAACACACTCACCTCAGTCAGCTACTACTATGAATCTTCTCTAACTCACTGAACCACTGTCATCCTAATGTACTTATGAACAAAACTTAAACAAAAATTCAGCTTGTGGGAGCAAAATATGGCTAATTTATGGCAATGAACTAGACAGAGAGAGGCAACATGCCACTTTGTACTAGGGACAAAATGAAAAGAACAAAGTAAAACTGCGGCTGAACAAAATATATATGATGCACTGGCGCTACAAAAAATAAGTAACATACAAAATAGTAGTATCAATTGCTAAATACTACTATATAAGCCATATCCACAAATTTAATCCAATGAAATGAAAGATAAAAGCAAATACTCATCATGGTTCTCAACATTTAGCAGCAGTATAGCGGCAATGAATTATTTGTCAATATAATGCATAGGTAGCTAATCACACACACAAAGCACACCACACAGGAGCACAACACCAGCAACGAGAGACTGCATGAGGAGAGGATCTCAAGCAAGCAGAGGTGTATGCCAACCCAGAACCACTAGTTGATGATCCGCAAGCTCATGCTGCTACTAAAGCTAATGACCGATGATTTCCTCTCCTTGTATATTTATTCATCCTCTCACACACGTACAATCACAGCAAAGTCTCGCTCATGAAATGCAATGGATCGGATAGCAGCGCAGATGCCGAGCACACACAATTAAACCAACATCTCTGGCACACGAAAAATCAAGCAAAAGCAGCAGACGAGTGCCAAACATAAAACACTAAAACTCAATAACCTGAAATACTGAATCAGGATGGGTTCAGTAACTACAACTGAAACTAGAATACCGAAAAAAATCCAACCCACCGTGAACACTAAAAACACTACAGATCCGAGCTAAGTGGACACTAAAAACAACATAGATCCACAGTAACTTAGAGCACAACACATCAAGAATAATAATATGCAGAAACAACTGTCTGATTGATAGACGACTGAATAAATTTAAGAAAACATTGCCTGCACATGGAAAACCAAAACCGTTCAGAAAACAAAAAAGGAAGCAAACTACAAGCACATAGGATTCAGGTAGGGGGAAGAGTACCTGCGCTGCGAAAACAAAAGCACAAACGAACTCTCAAACAACGGCGCGGGTTGGAGGAGGCAAACCAGATCTTCCACCGGACGATTTGGGGAAGGAGATGAATCGACAGACACCAAAACCAAAACCGATGATAAATCGATTCAGAGGATAGGGGAGAGGCGCTACAGCATAGGCACTACCCCACGGCTATAGCCAAAAGCAGCGCATCCCATCCGCTTCTGGAAGATGAACAGGAAGCCCAAGGAGGGAGAACGACGGGAGTGGGATGGATACTTGCATAGAGGAAGAGAGAGAA
This sequence comes from Miscanthus floridulus, assembly GCF_019320115.1. Taxonomy (NCBI): domain Eukaryota; kingdom Viridiplantae; phylum Streptophyta; class Magnoliopsida; order Poales; family Poaceae; genus Miscanthus; species Miscanthus floridulus. Next base: position 28,844,912 of record NC_089587.1, on the reverse strand, counting down.
ATGAATAAAATAACACGGGTAGCAAACGAAAAGAGTCCGCGGCAGCGGCGGAAACGCAATAGGCGCGCAGTTCGAAAATTTTGGGGACACAAAGCCTTGTACAATAATCGGACTCAACGAGAAACTAGCCCACGGAGACAAACCAGCCCACAAAATACACAAAAGCCCTGTTCGGCTTACCTCATATTTGGTTTGTTCGGGTTTTTTTTTTCAGTCGGCAGTATTTTTTTCTCACAACAATTCAGCCAGAACAGTGTTTTTCAGTCAGTTTCAGTCAAGTTTTAGACCAGCGAACGGGGGCAAAACAAAAAAAACAGCCGATAAACGGTTAGAAATTCCGTAAATCAGAGAAGTCACAAACTACAGGTGAGGTAAAGGCTCGCATTAGTCTATATCAGCAGCTGAGTTCAACCTGAATACAACCGTACATTGGACATCCTATTCCAAATGCACAATTCGAAATACTTCTGCCGTTGACAACAATAACCGTCCCAAAAAAATTGATTTCCAGCGACGTTGAATAATGTCAATTGTCCCAGAAAATCGGTTTATTGGGGTGGTCAACAACATCAATTGCTCGTGGACATCTTTCAAGGACAACTATGGTTACTGACTTGAAATCTATTTCTAGGGGTTGTTGCATACCTGTCCATACATATTGCTTATTTCTAGAGGTACTGTTCTTCATTTAACGGTTTTTTCTCTTTTATTTTCTTGCTGGAAAATACGGAAATGAATAATCAAAATAAAAGGGAAGAAGAGAGCTAACCGGCTAGGCCACTCATCAAGGCCCAAAAGGTCGAGTAGCCCAGCCGGCCAGCTGCTTACTTTATTCTACTAGTATATTGTTCGTGCTAACGCTATGATGCCGTCTAGAAAAAATAAATCATAAAGCTAAAATAAATCTTAACTAACAAAATAAATCAACTGATGAAATAAACAGAGAGCATCATAAAAAAGAATAGCAAAATCCCATTAATATCTTGTTTCATTGCTTCAAAGACTTTTTTTATTATATAAAACATGAAACTACATATACATATTGAAAGAAAAGTGTCCCATGAAACTACGTTCCTACAGCTCGTCAGGGCAAAGCTGTTTCTACGTGAGCGCACACACAGTTCAGCACTCAGTACAATACATTTCCCTGAATTCAGTTCGAACTCCAGTAGATTGCCATAACAACACACTGCGGAAAGAAACAGGCGCGATCTGATCCGCCATCGGAGGGAGTCTGAAGGTGAAGATGGACAGGGAAGCTGGTCCATCAGACGGCCACACCTGCATGTCACGCGCACCACCACCTTAGGCACCCGATAAGGTCACGCTGGACACTTCCACCTCTCACTTCTTAACATTCAGTTTTGAGTTAAATGCACCAGAGGTCCATTAACGTGTGAGGATGTTTCAGTTAGGTCCATCAATTTTCAAAGTGGTTTTTTAGGTCCATAAATTTTGTACGTCGTATCACCTAGGTCCATACCTCTCCACGTTGGCTTATCGTGCTGACGTGGCATGATGCCGTCGCCATGCAGGTCAGCCGCAGCCCCGCGAGCAGAAGCCGGTGGATGGCGCGGCGCCACCCCACTTTGGAAGCTTTTATCTCTCCAACCAGGCCGAATTAGACGTTGGCACTTTAAGGAAAGTTGGAGATCTCGCGTAGCTCTACAAAATTTGTTACTACCTCTTGTGCCAAAACTAAACGGATTCGAAGTTAAGAGGGGATAAAGATTGATGTTTCCATGTATTTTTGCGGTAGTATTGCATGAATACCGAGCACGGCCTTGACGACGGCGGCTGCGGCTGCGACCTCACGTGCACCACCGCCGGACCACGGTGCCGCACCGGTACGTCCTCGCGGAGAAGAGCAGCCCGACCGGCAGCCCCAAGAACCGCATCATCTCCCCTACGACGGCCAACAACGCCAGCGCCGGCGCCTCCGGTCGGCTCGCAGACTGATGGCCGGCACCACCACCGCAGCCACAAGCAACGGGTGCGCAACTGGATCATCGGCTTCGTGGTGGGTTCCTTGGCGGGCGTCATCTCTGGGCTGGTGCTGTTCCGGCTGGCGCTCAACTGCATCCGCGGGCGGTACCGGTCGCGGTCGGGCGTGATGATCTTCACCCCGAAGCTGATCCGGCGTCTCGAGCACCTGGCGTTCCTAGAGAAGGACGGGCTGGCGTCCCTAGACGTCATCGGGCGCGGCGGGTGTGGGGAGGTGTACAAGGCGCAGCTGCCCGTGGAGCGGGAGGGCGACGAGCCCCGGTTCATCGCCATCAAGAAGATCAAGAAGCACGGCGGCGACGCGTCGGCCAACAACAACCTGAGCGACGAGGAGAGCCGGCAGCTGGACAAGCGGTCACGGCAGATCTAGTCGGAGATCCGGACGGTGGGCCACATCCGCCGCCGCAACCTGCTGCCGCTAGCGGCGCACGTGCCGCGCTCGGACTGCCACTACCTGGTGTACGAGTACATGAAGAACGGCAGCCTGCACCACGCGCTGAAAGCCGGCACACACATAGAGATCCACGGCGCCGAGGACGGCAACAGCAGCACCGGAGGCACCAGCACCGCTGCCGGTGGTCTGTCGTGGCCCGCGCGTCTCCGCGTGGCGGTGGGCGTGGCGGCGGGGCTAGAGTACCTGCACGTCTCCCACCAGCCGCAGATCATCCACTGCGACCTGAAGCCCGCCAACATCCTGCTGGACGACGACCTGGAGCCCCGCATCGTGGACTTCGGGCTGGCCAAGGCGATGCCGAACTCGCACACGCACGTGACGGCGTCCAACGTGGCCGGCACGCTGGGTACATCGCGCCGGAGTACAACCAGACGGTGAAGTTCACGGCCAAGTGCGACGTGTACAGCTTCGGGGTCATCCTGGCGGTGCTGGCCACGAGAAAGGAGCCGTCTGACAAGTTCTTCACTGAGACGGAGGAGGTGGTCGGCCTCGTCAAGTGGTTGCGCCACGTCATGGAGAGCGGGGAGCACGCGCAGGCCATCGACCCAGCCATCGCCGGCGCCGGCCACGACGAGCAGATCCTGCTGCTGCTGCGCATCGCCTTGTTCTGCACCAAGGACGACCCCAAGGAGCGGCCCTCCGCCAAGGACGTCCGCTGCATGCTGTCGCAGATCAACACCTAGACAGAGCTGAATCAGAGATCAATCACTACATACAAACTTAGTTTCAAATAAATTCTCTCTGGATTTTGGACAACATCATCGGCGACGGCAGCTTCGGCGACGGCATCATCGACGACGACAGGAGCAGGACCAGCAGCAGGTCACAGCTGCAGCCGCCATCGTCCCTGAGGCCACGCTCTGTATTCATGCAATACTACCGCAAAAATATACGGAAACATCAATCTTTGTCCCCTCTTAACTCCGAATCCGTTTAGTTTTGGCCCAAGAGTTAGTAACAAATGTTGTAGAGCTACGCGAGATCTTCAACTTTGCTTAAAGTGCCAAAGTCTAATTCGGCCTGGTTGAAGACACTACGGGAAACACGTGATTTGCCGAGTGCAAAAATATTTGCCGAGTGCCAAATTTCGGGCACTCGGCAAAGACCTGCTTTGCCGAGCGCCGCACTCGGCAAAATATGACACTCGGCAAAGAGGCCTTTGCCGAGTGCCTGGTACTCGGCAAAGACCTGCACTTGGCAAAGGCTATCTTTGCCGAGTGCCTGGCACTCGGCAAAGGCAAACACTCGGCAAAGATTGGTAGGGGCTTAACGGCATCCAGCGGCGTCCTCTTTGCCGAGTGCCTCCCGTTTGGCACTCGATAAAGAATTTATTTTGCCGAGCGCCAAAACTTGGCACTCGGCAAAATAATTTTTTTGGTTTGTGCCACCAATTTTTTTTGAAGCTTTAGTACACTACCACAAACAACATGTTTAAATTTGGGACATTTTCATTGCCTTTTGGCATATTTCTATAGTTTATTTTGTTTTGTTGAATTTTTCCAGAAAATGTAAGTTTGAACTGCAGGTGCATCGAATAATGAATTACATTCGTTCAAAAAATGTTATCCTTGTTTCTTAGTGTAAATTTAGGCTAAATCCAAGAACTGTCTCGAAATTTCGATCAACGTGCTCACGGGGCAACGCCGCCAACTTGCGTGGGAGTGGTTTTTTAATTGTATAAAAATGCGAACGAATTCCGAAAATCATGAAACTTGTCGAGTTGTCGCCGTATCGTATGCGTATGCCGTGGAAAAATTTTAAAAAAGTTTCGAGCACGTTGTCACGTACGATGCTCACAAATCAGGACATCTCCACATGTGATCAGAGATGTCCTGGTTTGTGAGCATCGTACGTGACAACGTGCTCGAAATTTTTCATTTTTTTTCCACGGCATACGCATACGATATGGCGACAACTCGACAAGTTTCATGATTTTCGAAATTCGTTCGCATTTTATACAATTAAAAAACCACTCCCACGCAAGTTGGCGGCGTTGCCCCGTGAGCACGTTGATCGAAATTTCGAGACAGTTCCTGGATTTAGCCTAAATTTACACTAAGAAACAAGGATAACATTTTTTGAACGAATGTAATCCATTATTTGATGCACCTACAGTTCAAACTTACATTTTGGAAAAATTCAACAAAACAAAATAAACTATAGAAATATGCCAAAAGGCAATGAAAATGTCACAAATTTAAACATGTTGTTTGTGGTAGTGTACTAAAGCTTCAAAAATAAATTGGTGGCAAAAAATAAAAAAAATTATTTTGCCGAGCGCCTAGGGTTGGCACTCGACAAAGTAATAGCCGCCCAGCTGGCACTCAGCAAAGAGCTGCTGAATTTTTTTTAAAACTTCGCCGAGTGCCAGATCACGACACTCCGCGAAGAAAATTGACTTTGCCGAGTGCCGCCGATCTGGCACTCGGCAAAGCCACCGTTTCCTTCAACCGCGCCCGGCCGGCGCGCTCTCTGTCTCTCTCTCTCATTTCTCTCTCCCTCTCACCTCTCTCTCCATCAGCCGCCGCCGCCGCACCGCGGCGCCCGTCCCGGCCACCGCGCCTCCCCGCCCCAGCCACCGCGCCTCCCCGCGCGGGCCCCCACAGCCTCCGCCCCGGCCACTGCGCCTCCCCGCGTGGGCCCCCGCGGCGCCCGTCCCGGCCACCGCGCCTCCCCGCGCGGGCCCCCACGCCCTCCGCCCCGGCCACCGCGCCACTACAGAAGAGAGGAGGAGGAGGCAGGGGAGAAGAGAGGAGAAGTGGAGAAGAGAGGAGGAGGGGAGAAGAGAGGAGGAGAAGGAGAAGGAGAGGAGAAGGAAGGTGCCGGCCTAGGCCCGTCGACCCTCACGCCGCTGCGGTCGTCCCAGCCGTCGTCGCCGACCCTCGTCGCTGCCATTCTCATCGTGAAGGTATGCCCTACACCTGTAGTAGTTAGTAGTAGTACTTAGTAGTGTTAGTAGTAGTTAGTAAGTAGTAGTAGTTAGTAGTTAGTAGTGTTAGTAGTATTGTTAGTAGTAAGTAGTGATAGTAGTAGTGTTAGTAGTAGTAGTGTTAGTGTTGGTAGTAGTTGTAGTGGTAGTAGTACTTGTTGTTGTACTACTTCGATACTTTCATCTGCATGGAAAGAGAACTAAAGTACATGACTCGTCTTGGTATATATATGTTTGTTGGCCTTCGTGCCTATGTTTGGTATATATGTGGTTGTTGGCCATCGCGCCTATGTTTCTTGCAGGTTTTGTAAACCTCCCCGTGCAGGGGAGGTGCTGCCGAAATTTTCAATGGATTCTAACCTATTGCCTTTTTATGTAGGAGAAGGACCCGTGGGAGGGACTCGGCGACCCCGATCGTCTTCGTCGACGCTGCTGGTCTGCCTGCACCGCATCGCCTCGCCACTGCATTGACACGCCACTGCCTCGCTAGCCTGACTCCACCGCCACCCTAGGTATAACCCCCTCCTCCTTTGCATGCATATTTTATATGGTCACGTAGCCTAGTTAGGCGTCTCCCATTCGAAAAAGATACGGTCGGAGGTATGCAGATCTTTGCATATCTGCGACTGTATCTCTTTCGGATTATCCACGTATTTTGGACAGTCCGCGGATGCGTAGATGAGGTTAGTTTCCATGGTTCACTCCGGTCCGAGACAGACTTTCGGCATCACCTCCCTGTTGTTCTCTGGATACACACTCTCCCTTGCAGGACGTGTATCGGGAGAATAGTGGGGAGGTGTTGCTGAAATTCTGTCTCGGATAGGAGCGGAGCATTGAAACTGACCTCATCTACGCATCCGCGGGTGGGATTAGGACCTATCCTCACCTATTAGATGGTAGGAACGCCGTGTAGATGCAATTGCTGGTTATATTACTCGCTTACATATGTATATGCCAGAGGATGGAGAACCGTGATTGGATGTACATGGGCCATGCAAGTATGACCCCAGAATGGATGACTAAGACTAATGCTTTCTTGGAGCATTCATTTGGCGAGGCTGCTAGAGGGTTGAGTCAGATGTTGTGTCCCTGCAGTAAATGTGACAACCATGTAAGAAAGAATAGGAAGAACGTGGGGGAAGATCTTTGCAAGTATGGATTCACGCCAAACTATACCTGCTGGATCCACCATGGTGAAGCCGATCGTATTAGAGAGGAAGTGGTGAGACCATGCCTCGAGGCTTTTGATGGAGATGCGGGGGTAGCAGACTGGATGGATGACTTTCAGGAGGCACGGTTCGGTGAAGGATTAGAGGACGAGCCAGAGGAATCCGCAAAGGCGTACTACGATATGCTGTCTTCAGCACAGAAGCCCCTTCATGAAAAGACAATGGTTTTGCAACTGGATGCCATTGGACGCCTAATGGCGTTCAAGTCGCAGTGTAGCATGAGTCGAGACAACTTCGATGGTATGTTGGCAGTTGTTGGATCCCTGCTTTCGGAGGGTCACATTCGGCCGAAGAACTTGTATGAGTCACAGAAACTTCTTCGTGCCCTTAAGATGCCGTATGAGCACATCCATGCTTGTCTGAATGGTTGCATCCTATTTAGGAAAGATCACGAGAAAGCAACGCACCATCCAAAGTGCAAATCCTCTAGGTATCTGGAGGTCGACACTAGTGATGGCAAGAAGGAACAACTTGGTATCCCCGCGAAGATCCTATGGTACCTTCCTGTCATACCGAGGATCCAACGGCTGTACATGACAGAGGAGTCTGCGAAATAGATGACATGGCAAAAGATACAATGCTGACAAGATGGTACACCCATCGGATGGCGATGCATGGACCCATTTCGATGGCATACATCATGGTAAAGCTGAGGAGGCTCAGAATGTACGTGTAGTGCTGGCAACAAATGGGTTCAACCCCTATGGATTGCTGGCGGCCCCGTACACTTGTTGGCCCGTGTTCGTGATCCCCCTCAATCTCCCCCCCCCCGGCGTCATGTTTCAACCCAAGAACGTATTCTTGTCACTAATAATTCCTAGACACCCGGGGGATAAGATGGGTTTGTTCATGGAGCCTCTCATTGATGAATTGATCCTTGCTTGGGAAAAGGGGGTACGGACATAATACCAAGCTACAAAGAAGAACTTCACAATGCATGTGTGGTACCACTACTCCCTGCATGACTTCCTGGCGTATGGCATATTCTGCGCGTGGTGTGTTCACGGGAAGTTCCTGTGCCCAATATGCAAGACAACTATGAGGTTCACTTGGCTGAAGAGGGGTGGCAAGTTTTCTTCGTTTGACCAACATCGTCAATTCCTCCCTCTTGACCATCCATTCAGACGAGACGTCAAGAACTTCAGGAAAGGGGTTCAAGTCACTAACCCTGCACCTCAGATGATGACCGGTGCCGAGGTCCGTGCTGAGATAGAGGCTCTCAAAGATGATAAAGAGAAAGGTGGTTTTATTGAATATGGTGAGGAACACCAGTGGACTCATAAATCGGACTTGACTAGGCTCCCCTATTTCAATGACCTTCTTGTTCCACACAACATTGATGTAATGCACACAGAAAAGAATATCGCTGAGGCGCTTTTTGCAACACTCATGGACATTCCTGATAAGTCAAAGGACAACGTTAAGGCTAGACTGGACCTGGCAACGATGTGCGATAGGCCAAAGCAAGTGATGAAGCCTCCCGCGCCCGGCAAGAAATGGAGAAGGACTCCGGTCGATTTCATCTTGAAAAAGGACCAAAGGAAGGAAGTAATGCAGTGGATCCAGACGTTAATGTTCCCTGATGGGCATGCGGCGAATTTGAGTAGGGGAGTGAACTTGTCCACTATGCGAGTCTTAGGGATGAAGAGTCATGACTACCACATATGGATTGAGTGGCTCCTTCCTGCGATGACCCGGGATACGTCCCAGAGCATGTGTGGCGCGTGCTGGTAGAGTTGAGCTATTTCTTCCGCTAGCTTTGTGCCAAGGAGTTATCTCGGGACGTGATTGATGACTTGGAGAAAGTGGCACCTGTGTTGCTCTGCAAGTTGGAGAAGATCTTCCCACCCGGCTTCTTCCTGGTGATGCAGCATCTGATTTTGCACCTACCGTACGAGGCACAAATGGGGGGCCCGTGTAGGCCCGTTGGTGCTATACAATTGAGAGATGTCTAAAGATTCTTCAGAAAAGTGTAGAAATAAAGCCAAAATTGAGGCTTCTGTGGCAGAGGCATTCATTCTGGAGGAGGTGTCAAACTTCACAACAGCATACTATAAGGATGGCCTTCCTAGGATGCACAATCGTCCCCCTCATTACAACGCGGACGAGAGTTCATCGAACCTCAGCCTTTTCAAAGGGCAACTCGGAAAGGCAAGCGCATCGGGCACCAAGACCTTGCGGCATGATGAGTGGCGCACTACCATGCTATATGTGTTGTTGAACCTTGACGAAGTCAAGCCTTATGTGTAGTAAGTTCTCAATGAGCTTGTTACATACACCCTTGTCACTATCCTCCATCTATCGAACCCCCTTATCTCTTGTTTTTAGGAAATTTCTGAATAAATACTGGAGAGGGAATAGGGCTCCTTCCCCTCAAGAAGAAGATAGTCTTCTCAAAGATGGTGTGCCCGATTTCATATCCTGGTTTGATACGAAGGCACCGTTCAATTTACCTCGTTCAATCTTTGACATCCCACTTTGCTTCTATGAGCGAGTAATGTAACGATCTATCCGGCCTCACCTTGCAGGCCTGCAAGGATGCGGAAATGGATGCTGAGTTGAAAGGGCTCGCCAAAGGCTTTGCCTACAAGGTCAAGTCATTCACCGTTTATGATGTGAATGGCTATCGCTTTCACACAAGAAACTACGAGTGGAGTCGGCCCAATCGGAAAACCACGAATATCGGAGTTCGACGCCCGGCACCGATGAGCACGACTACTACGTCATAGTAGAAGAAATATACGAGCTCAATTTTGAGTGTCGCAAAGCTCCTAATTAAGTCGTATTCAAATGCCATTGGTTCGATCCTAATGTCACGAGAACAGGCCCTGAGTTAGACAAGTCGAAATTCGACAGGATTCTGTCTATCAAGGAGAGGATGTCTATATTGTGGCTCAACAGGCCACGCAAGTTTATTATCTCCCATGGGTATGCCAAAAAGACCCCAATCTTATCGGTTGGTACCTTGTGCAGTTGGTATCGCCGCACGGTAAACTACCTGTCCCAAACGATGAGGATTACAACTTTGACCCAAACACACGGGAGTTCTATCAACCAGAGGGGCTAGAAGGGAGGTTTGACATAGACATGTTTTCGCTGATGGGCATGGAAGTAGACAATGACATTGATCAGGACGATGGAGATGAGGACGACGGAGAAGAGGTGCAAAATGCTAAGGACTTACAAATGCTTGAGCGATTACAGTTAGGCGATGACAATGATGACAACGATGGAGATGAGCCCGATTTACTCGACAATATTGATAGTGATGACGACACCTATGATCCAGCCGCTGCCGATCGTGAAGAATATTTCTAATTCATGTAATACTATATTATTATTATTATTATTATTATTATTATTATTATTATTATTATTATTATTATTATTATTATTATTATTATTATTATTATTATTATTATTATTATTATCATTATTGCAATTATGTTTCGTTCATTTTACATCTCTTTATAAGTACTTGTAATTTAACTGTGCTAATTGGTTTACTCTTTGAAATTGCAGGCACTCGACAAAATGTCGGGCGGAAGGCAGGCCCGTCGGGGGGTCAACTCCCTCTACATGAGGGAGCGCTCAGCACCCCACACTGAGGAGGACCCCTTGCTGGAGCCGCCGATGAGGAGGACGAGGAGCGGCTGCCCCCGCGGCCGTCCGAGGATGAGGGTGCAGTCGGCTGCCACCCCATCGGTGGACGAGGACGACTAGGCGGTGGGCCTGCACATAGGAGGGGGTGGCACAACATCCGTCGGGACTACCGCCTGCAGATGGGTGGGGTGCCACACCACCAAGGCAACCGGAGCCTCAGCGCGTACGCCCAGACATGGGTAATCTTCTTTCTGTTTTCATCTTTATTTATTTATTCTAACGCTCAATTCTCATTACTTGTAATCATCTTTGTGTTTTCCTCGCAGTCCCAGGCGCACCAAGGCCAGGAATGCAATGAGTTCATGGCGTACGCCCTGGCACACAAGGGCAAGGCGACGGCCCCGGAAGTCACCTACAACCCGGCAGACGAGCTCAAGGCATACACCAGCGCGAGCGTCCACAGCAAGCTTAGTGAGTACACCTCAGTGGCTCACGAGCGCCATGGGGAGGACTTCGATCCGGCCACCTAGCCCCTAGACACAGACCTCCTGATGAAGCTGGGAGGAGGGAAGCAGCATGGCCAGTACTGGATGGTGGACACCACAGTTGACTCCGCCTCTATTCCCAACCTCGCCGAGATTCGAGCAAGGAGCATGAGCTCCTCCCTCCCCATACGCTCTCGGTAGCAGAGCTCACAACAGCAGATGGCGGAACTCCAGGTTAGTACTGTTTTATTCGTCGTTCATTGCTTTTACACATCTACCTTGCCTTTGCAATGTTTAAACATTGCGGGTGGAATGTTGCAGGCCGACTTGCGGAGGTTGGAGGCCCAGCAGGCGGCCCAGGCGGAGGCCCATCGGCTGGAGATGGAGGCTGTACAAGCCCAGAGGGCGGCCGAGACGCAGAGGCTGCAGGACATGTTTAGCTTCATGGCGAGCCTTCAGACCTTGTCAGGTGTGGTCGTGCCCTAGTCGCTGCTCACTCCAGTTGTGGCTCCTCCTCCTCCTGTAGGGACTTCGGTGAGTATATATGGTTATTTATTCCTTTAGCTTGTGCTACCCTCCTGTAGATACTCATGAATTCGCTTCTCCTTTGTGCAGCAACAGTCGGCAGGTTCGAACCCGACTCCTCAAGGTGGCCCTTCTCCACAGGCCGGGTGGACAACTGGCCCTCCTCAAGGTGGCAGTTCACACTCCGGGTGGGGAGGCTGGCAGTAGGTACCGTTTATTTGTTTTTTTCATGTTGCATGGACTTGTTTTAGACTTAGCCTTATGTTGGACTACTACTAGAGACATATATATATTGTGATGGATATTGTCATGGATGATGCGAATGTATGATGGATTATGGACAATGGATTTGTATGTGATGTATTATGGATGGTGGATGTGTATGTGATGGGTTATGTATGTGTATGTGATGGAATATGGATGTGCATGTGATATATCCTGTGCTGTGTGTTGATATATATGTGATTTCTTTGTTTGCGCTGATGGAAAGCAAAGAACAAAAAAATAGCATTTTCCCCTCTTTGCCGAGTGCCACACTCGGCAAAGAGGGCTTTGCCGAGTGCCGTGACCATGGCACTCGGCAAAGCTGGGAAGCCGAGACCCAATTTCCCAGCTTTGCCGAGTGCCAGAGCCATGGCACTCGGCAAAGATTTTTTTTTAAAAAAGAAAAAATTTCTTTGCCGAGTGCAAGAGTATGGCACTCGGCAAAGAATTAAAAAAAAAGAAAAAATTCTTTGCCGAGTGCCGCTGAGGTGGCACTTGGCAAAGAGGCCGTCAGAGTTGACGTCGGTTTTTTTTGCCGAGTGCTGACGTGACACTCGGCAAAGGCTTTACCGAGTGCCCGATATGTGGCACTCAGCAAAGAAACCTTTGCCGACTGCTCTTTGCCGAGTGCGGCACTCGGCAAAGCCTTTACCGAGTGTATTTTGGGCTTTGCTGAGTGCCGCAGGCACTCGGCAAATTGCCGGTTTCCAGTAGTGAGAGATACAAGCTTTCAAAGTGGGGTGGCGCGGCGCCGTCCACCGGCTTCTGCTCGTGCGCCCGCGGGGCTGTGGCTGGCCTGCATGGCCACGGCATCATGCCACGTCAGCACGAGAAGCCAACGTGGAGAGGTATGGACCTAGATGATACGGCGTACAAAGTTTATGGACCCAAAAAAGCCACTTTGAAAGTTGATGGACCTAACCGAAACCTCCTCACAAGTTAATAGACCTCTGATGCATTTAACTCTTCAGTTTTCATCCGTATGTTGCCAAATACAAGCCAAAGAAGCTAAAGAAATGAACAGCGGCCGTAACAATTAGCTGGACTAATACATGATGACCATGTTTAAGATTACAGGCATAAATATTCAGTCAAGTCGTCCAAGTTCTGTTCTTTTCGTCGAATTCGAAGAATCACCAAACAGTAAAATGAAGGCTTTAGCGGCTTGCTTGGCCTCTCTGTTGAACGTGACCCGGTTGGTATATCCGATTAAAGAAAGGCTCCTACAATGTATGTTAAATAGAATCTGGCTTATAAATTTGTAATAAATGAAAACATCAATGCAGCAAACCATGTCAAGGAAAAAGGATAGTACTGTATAACACATAGGGCCTTCTAATCAACATGCAATAGATCGAACAAGGAATGGCACTACTTCTGAAGCACACAACCAAACCATCGTATAAGCAGGGCCTGTAGCAGACAGGGAACAGAACCTACAGTTGCAGGATGCTGCAAACAAACACAACAGAAGTCACCAACAATGTCAAGCTTCGCCCAGCAGTTCACGCCAAAGATATCCTCCTTTCCAGATGGTCAATTCAACCAACTGAGATTGAGATCGAAGAGAGAGGGGAAATCGAGATAAAGACTGCCGCACCCTGGCACTGCCGACCCCGCACCTCATACCAGACTTAGTTTCCCTTCTCATCTTCTGTCGATCATCAGTCAACAAAAAAAAACTTTAACACTGAGGCCCTCATAGTTTAACCTTCAACAAGAGTTTTTTTTTTAATATTCACCTGAAGAGCCTTGTATGTGCATCCTCTTGCCCCTCCAAAAACTGATGCAGACACAACAGGTACAGGTCTGATCTTCAGCTCCTGGATTTTCAAAAGAGCCATATGGCTACAGATGATGATTGCAACAGCCAATTAGACGCGCGTAAACATTCATCCAAAATGGAAATCAAACCAAACACGTTGAAAACTTGAGATGACAATGCATTGAGGATAACTACCTTGACAAACTCCCCAATCACTTGAGCAGCACCGTGTCCGTGCGCTCGTCGTCCCCCACCAGCGATCACGTACAATCTATTTACTGAACCAAATCTAACATGCAGTGGGAGGAGATCAAAACAACGACACCTATGTTTTGCTAAAGACATATTTTTAATATGTTCGGCATGTCACCATAAGATAATTCCAGCAACTTAAGAGACTGAGGATGATTGGATGAGAAATTAAAAGGTTCAGTAAATAGATAGTATAGGATGTACTGTTTGACTTTCCAATAGTATTCTGGTAAGCTAATAAGGGAGCCGTTACAATACTTATCACGTCAATTGATAATTGTGAGGAAAAACCACAAGAGTGCTGCTACTGAGCCCAATTGATATGTCTTGTTGCCTGGTTATAATCAAAATGTGCTCTCAAACAAGCATATGAATTCAAATTTGAGGAATCAAAATTCTTCCTAAATTGCAGTTGCGTACGCATGCTGCCTGTTAGTGTTAGGTGTCACGCACGCACCTTTGACCACTACAACTGGATGGCAATATAATTTAGTACTTTATTTAGTTTTACCTTACCACGCGCCATTTGAGTAGTCCACGTACGTCCCTATACGTATCTTATTCAATCCATCCATTGACGTGACACATGCTTCATGTATAATACTTCCTTCGTTTAGGAAAGAATACACTCTAGCATACTACCAAGTTAAAAATCTTACCTATCAAAACAAAGTTAAAATGCCTTAAATTTGATTAACTATATATAAAAATATACAGTATCAATTAAGTGTCATTAGATTTATGATGAGATATATTTTCATACTATATTTATTTAGTGTCAGAAACATTAATATTTTTATGTACCTGTTTAGTTAAATTTTAGAAACGTTGACTAGAAATATTTTTAGTCTCGTCTCTGCTAATAAACCAATTCAACATAACGGACTACTAGCAGGGACGAAGCCAGCGGTTTGGCTAGGGGAGCTTCAGCCCCCCCCTATCCATCCTGAGCACGTGGAGTTCCCCTAAGTCCTCCCTTAAAATTTTATGCATACATGTATTAGATAGGAGAAGCTAAGATTAAGAGAAAATAAAAAAACTCTATTCTTTTGTTTAGCCCATCCTAAAATTTTTTCTGACTTCGTCGCTGACTACTAGTCTATAGTAGTATTAATTATGCAACAAGTAGCTAGCGCTGATAGTCTGCTATTATATATATACTTTTATATACCTTGTTTATCATGCATGATGCAGATCAACGGATAGCTCATTGAGAGAATTCCTTATTTGACACCAGACAAATGACCTGTTCCTTTTTTGGCCCTCAAAAAATTTCCGTTCCCTATTTGACATCGAGTTCAACTTTCGTTCCTTATACGACACTCCGTTGGGTTTGACATCCGTGAACCGTTAACTGCCACGTGAAAAGACGATTTTGCCCCTGTGGGCCCCACCACCCTCCTCTCCTCCCTTTCTTCCCCACGTACGGTCATGGCCGCGCCGCTCCCCGCCCTCGACGAGCTCGCCCTGGCCATGGCCGCGACGACCCTCAACGAGTTTTCCCCGGCCATAGCCGCGACGGCCCTCGACGTGCTCGCCCCGGCCCGCCGCACCGAGCTCGCGACGGCCGCGCGCTGTCCTCCCCGAGGTCGCGCCCTCCCTCCCGACCTCGCGCTCCGTCCCGCCATGGCAGCGTGGGAGCTCGGACCGCCGCGCCGCACCGCGATCTGGTGGAGCCGGCGCGCCGCCCTCGGCCAGCCCCGCGCCTGCCACCAGCGCGCGAGAGCTCCCCGCGAGAGCTCCTCGCGAGATTTTCCCCGGCCATAGCCGCGACGGCCCCCGACGTGCTCGCCCCGGCCCGCCGCACCGAGCTCGCGACGGCCGCGCGCTGTCCTCCCCGAGGTCGCGCCCTCCCTCCCGACCTCGCGCTCCGTCCCGCCATGGCAGCGTGGGAGCTCGGACCGCCGCGCCGCACCGCGATCTGGTGGAGCCGGCGCGCCGCCCTCGGCCAGCCCTGCGCCTGCCACCGGCGCGCGCGAGCTCCCCGCGCGAGCTCCTCGCGAGAGGGAGCCATGGCTGCACCAGCCACGCGAGCTCCGGCCGCGCCCGCATCCCGCGCCGCGAGAGCCCATCCTGAACCGCGCCATGGCCGGTGCCGACCTTCGCCTGAGCTCCTCCCCTCCATGGCCGGCGCCGACCTCCGCCTGAGCTCCTCCCCGCCATGACCTCCGTCGACCTCAGCCCGAGCTCCTCCGCCAGCGAGCAACGCCGCCCTCCCCTGCCTCATCCACCAACAAGCCGCGCCGCCCTCCCCTGCCTCCTCCATCAGCGAGCAGCGCCGTCACTCCCTGCATCCTCCACCAGCGAGCGGCACTGCCATCCCTTGCCTCCTCCGCCAGAAAGGGAAGAGAGGAGGGAGAAGGTGGTGGGTCCCACAGGGGCAAAATCGTCTTTTCACGTGGCGGTTAACGGTTCATGGATGTGAAACCCAACGGAGTGTCGTATAAGGAACGAAAGTTGAACTCGGTGTCAAATAGGGAACGAAATTTTTTTGAGGACCAAAAAAGGAACGGGTCATTTGTCTGGTGTCAAATAAGGAATTCTCTCTAGCTCATTGGTTGCATATTTTACAAAGCTCAAAATGATGAAGCCGACGTCGCTTTCCAAGCTTTACTTGTCGTTTTGTGCTTTAGTTTGTTCATTCACATACCAGTACTATATATATATATATATATATATACTACAAAATAAATTATTCTATAGCTACCTCCATTTACAATAATTTTATATACTAATTTACGATAATATTAATACATACTTACGATAGTTAGGTTACTATAACATATGAGGATATTTACTGTAACGTTATAATAAACCACTTCGTAAAGAGTTACTATAATCTCATAAATTAACATAGTAATTATCGTAACTCAAAGTGACTATAGTATAAATTATTTTGTAGCCAGCTACAGGGTAGTATATATATATATATATATATATATATATATATATATATATATATATATATATATATATATATATATATTCATTTGTAACCACTTCATCGCGCGTGAGAGAGAGGAAGGAGTAACCACTTCATCGCGCGTGAGAGAGAGAGGAAGGAGGTCGTAGGTATTGTAGGCCTGTCGGCCAGCCGCGGGCCGACAGCCAGCCGCGGGCCGACAGTAACCTATAGGTCCTCCAGAGGCCCATAGGTCACAGCGGCAGCTACAAGCCTGCAACGTGTGCATTGATTGGGATGACTGATGACAAGGATGTGAATCACTGAAAGGAGTAAAGGACGGCCGGATTGATAGCGCTGCCACCAACCAAAACCAACGGACGGACGCGATCAAACGGTTGTTCCCGGCCGCAAAAGAACACTCCATTTTCCTACTTGTTGATTTAGGTCTACTTCAAGCTCATGGCGTCCAAGGAAAACTGCTGGTTGCCAACGATCTGTGCTCTCACTCAGATGCACGGTCAATTCGGTAACCACATCAGTCAATCGGCATTTTTCGCTTGTCTCTGTTTTGGTCCTCTCTGTCTCTGTCCATATGCTTACTGAATTGTGAAGGAAGAAGGAACACTTGAACACAACACGCTAATGCTCTTCCTGAATTTTTTTAAAGGACGGCCGGTTGCCGACAGGTCACCTATCGGCTGACCTACAGACTACTACTCTTATAATTTTTTTTATCCAAATGCTATATTTGCAATTAATAATTAAAATACTACTATTTAAAAAAAATCTAGAAACTCAACAAGCGTGATGTTACAATAACGACGCTCTAATGCCTTGGACACGAGAAAATGCCACTTCTTCGTGTTACTGGCCTCGCTACTGAGCCCAATTGATATGTCTTGTTGCCTGGTTACAATCAAAATGTGCTCTCAAACAAGCATATGAATTCAAATTTGAGGAATCAAAATTCTTCCAGAATGTACCAACGCAGCAGCTCGCACTCGGCGATGCCTTCCCCAAGCCTGCGCCAGTGGAGGCCAGCGCAACAGCTGTATCAATCAACGGGATATATAGAGAGAAAAAATCAACCGGCAGAAAAGGAGCACACGAACCTTCGCCGCGGAGCCGCGGCGACCGAATCCAGATGCGGGAGGTCGACCTCCGGGTTGACTGCGCCGCCGGGTGCGGCACCGTAGAGGTCATCCCGCGTCGAGGTCGCCCTGCAGCGCGAGACGGGGAGCAGCGGGGTGGCGGCAGCGCGGCCGTGGCACCGGCGCGGGGTCAGTCGGGATAGGGCCGATAGGTGATAGAGCAGTCGGCATTCCAGGGGCCGACAGGTACCCCACGGAGATGCAACACCCCGGTCGTATTTTTTTCCTTTATTTTTAAGTCACGTATTTTGATACGTATAAGTATTTATTTATGTAGTCAGAAAATGTAGAATCTGTTTTTTTGAAAAAGGTCCCTCGCCTTGTGGGCGCACCAGGAGCCGATTCACCCAATCAGCCTGCCGGGTGCCGATAAGGCTCCAGTCGGCCACTGCCCTGCCGATTGGTCCCTGCTCCCGTTTTGTCGGCTGCCACATCAACTTATCGGCAGGTGAGAGGCTGATACGTCCTCTATCGGCTGCTCAATGACCGATAGGGTGCTAGATTTACAATTTCTTAGAAGTGTCTAAATTTACAATTAATTATTAAAATAATATTATTTCATAAAAAATCCTTTTTTTCTCAACAAAATAAAAAATATTCACAAAATAGTAAAAATATTTGCAATAAATACTTGCATGCTTCCTGCACGCCTTCTTGTCAACCTCCGCGTCGACTGTGCTGCCGGCGCGGGGTCAGTCGGGATAGGGCAGCCCGTCGGTTCTGCTCTAGATGCGGGAGGTCGATCTCCGCGTCGACTGTGCCGCCGGGTGCACCACCGCCAAGGTCCCCATGCTGCACCCCCGGCGGCCGCGTGGCGACATTAGGGCTGAGGCGTCCTGGGTCGAGGGGACGGGAGGGAGCAGGAAGCGGAAGGGGACGCAAGTACACTTTTTTTAAAAAAAATCAAGACAGAGAAGGTGGGCATCGAAGTATCGAACCCGGGCGGTGCGGAACTGCGGATGCGGGGAGGAGGGCGCGGTGCGGGAGATCCTAAGAGGGCACTGCTGCACATCCAAGGAGGAGGACCGTCGGACGTGGTTGAGTAAGGAGAGAATGCATGAGATAGAGATAGAGATAGAGATAGAGATAGAGAGAGATAGAGATAGAGATTCCTCGAATCACACGGATGGGAGGGGAGCACTCGGTCCTTCCCGACTGAGTCGCAAGGACCGGCGGGCGGACGGCCCCTGGCGTCGTGGCATTCAACGCTTGCCTGCCCAAGGTGGCATGTCCAGCCGAAGGACGTGGTCCTCTGCGGGAGGCCGCAACGCTCCTCCATGCCTTCAATGGGTGCGCCTCCTATTGGTGATCTCCTATCGGAAACATCAGTTCTTCCACCTTCTCCAATCCACTCGAACTTGGTGATTTGTGCTCCATTGGTGGCCCTGTGACTGTTCACTTGAGGTCCGATCAATCGATTTGTGAAGCTCGTGATGCTGTGGGCATACCTCCTCGCGGTAGTGTGCCTAGTCACCTGCTTGTATCGTCGGCTGTCACCTCGGATGGTGGTTTGTCGCTGGGCGAGAGCAGTGCTGTTCGTGTGGTGAACGGCCTTGTGTGGGTAGCGTCTTCGTGCGCGTGCCGTGGTCGTTGCGACTACACTGTTGTGCGGTCTGATGGTGGTGTGGTGTTGTGCTCTGACAGGTTCTTGGGCGCCCTACTGCGCGGTGTACCTCTGCATCTCGAGTTGGTGCCGTGGACGCCTCCCTTGGCTCCGACAGTGGCTGTAGTATCTCCGTCTGCCACCGCCATGTAGGCTCGGACGTGAGTGGCGGAATTGGTTTTCTGAGACATAACCTTGTGTTCACTTGAGCGAGTCTTCCAACGTAGACAATCTACGTGTTGTGAGTTACCCTTGCCCCTCTCTGTTTACAGTTTAGATATTATTATTTGTGCAATTTGCTAGTACTGTGTTACTTGGGTGTGATTGCACTTGTGTGGATGGATTAAATTGTTCAATGATACAAAGCGGTGTAGTGAGACATCGTGACAGTCAAAGGGTTTTAGAGTGTTGATTATTTTCAGCATTGTCTTATTACTTGCCTATAATTTTTATCTTTACTGTTGAACTGATTACTTGCTGATCAGTGAGTTAAAACCTATGAGCATATAACCTGTGTTACTTTTAATATTTCTGTACTGCACTATATTGTTGTATTTCTAGGCTCTTAATATTTGTTTCAAAAACCCTGTAATTTGCTATGGAGGACTGTCACGTTAGTCTAGGATCTGAGATCACCAATAAGCGTTGGAAGGCTGCCTCATGCAGCAACCTGCTGATTTGAGAGCAAACATAAATAAACAAATATGTTTACAATGTTAATCTGCCTTCTTCATCTACTTGCCATGTTTAATGTTGATATGAGCGTAGCTATATTTATTTTAATGTTAATCCGGCCGACATCGCATGCTCCCAAGACGCGCGCGCGAGCTCCACGACTCCTCCTCCTCCGTCGACGTCGAGCACTTGGGGGAGTCTAGCGGGGACGCAGCTGACTCGTCGTCGAAGGTGCCGAGCCCCAGCCGCATGCGGTTCTTGGGGAGGCGGCGCGCGTGCGAGCTCCATGCGGGATTGGAGCACCGGAGGATCTAACCGAAGGGAGATGAGGTGACTCGGTGCAAGACTGGCCAGAGCCTGGCTCCAAAAGAGGGTGTTTGGAAGGGTGGCCCATGGGCCTGGCTGCGCCCACCGCGTGCAGCTTTGCGTGTTTGATAACTCAGGCCCACCAGCAAGCTAGGTCCATCCGGTGCAGATCGTGCTCTCTATCCTGGCTCCTGGGAAACAAGACAAAGGTTCGTTTCCTGGCGGCCCGGCTCGCTTTCACCCTCATTTGGCTCCACGCGCAGATCGAGTCGCCTCTCCCTGTGTTTCTCACCTACCTCCGTCGCTACGCCGAGAGTCTCCGCTGCCGCACCAAGCTGCGCGCGCATGGTACAAGCATCGGTCCTCGTGCGTGCTACTGTTGCCGATAGAGCAATCGACATTCCAGGGGCCGATAGGTACCTCACGGAGATGCAACACCACGATCGTATTTTTTCCTTTATTTTTAAGTCATGTATTTTGATATGTGTAAGTATTTATTTATGTGGTCAGAAAATGTAGAATCTACTTTTTTGAAAAAGGTCCCTCGCCTTGTCGGCGCACCAGGAGCCGATTCACCCAATCAAGAACTTTCTCCCCCAAGCAAGAACACGGACGAACAATAAGCAAAGACCAAGATTTCACCGGTGTGTCTCGGGCTGGGGGACAGTGGAAGCGGGTATATATAGGTGGGGACATTTAGTCCTGGTTGGTGGAGCCTACTGGGACTAAAGGATCAACCTATAGTCCCGGTTAGAGCCAAAACCCGGAATAAAAGGCCAGCGGGACCTTTGGTCCCGGTTGGTGGTTCCGACCGGGATTGAAAGGCAATCTTTAATCCCGGTTTGAACCACAGACCAGGACTAAAGGTCCTTGTTGTAAAAGGCTACTGCACTATCCATTGGGCATAGGATTCTAGTCCCAGTTGGTGGTTCCAATTAGGACTAAATCTCTTATTAGTCCCGGGTCAAATTCTGGACAGGACTAAAGCCAAAAACTGAAAGTTTGTTCTCTACTACTGCTAGTGTAGGTAGAGGGTCAACTGGTCAAGACGTTCTGGAATATGACTAATTTATAAACTGCTCAAAAGCCCTGGGCATTCGAACAAAAGTTCAGTAAAGTTTCCTTTTTTTCTAAAAGAAATGTTCGTGAGTATAATACTCATGAAATAGGGTGGATCTTTTTTTTTCGAAAAATGCAAATAAGGTGAAATTTTGTTCTGTTACTTCTCTAATTGATGAATCATTTTTTCAATGTTTCTAGGTCGTTCTAGGTCAGGTAGTCCAAGATTTCATCGTGAGAAGAAAATCAGATGAAGCATAGCCCGGCCCATTATTTAACAAATATGTGGCATATACTCCATATAGAGTATCTCCGACAATATCCAAAACCTGAGTCCTAATAAACTGATTTAGGACCTTTATAGAAACTATTGGATATGAAAAGAAACTCCACTAACAATTCCTTTTATTCGTTCCTCGAATAGAAAAACATAGGGAGCCGCTAGGGTCCGATTGTTCGGACCCTTTCCTCGCGTCGGCAATTACTCCGCAGCTTTCCCGCCCACGCGGCTTTTTCCCGCGCGCTGCGCGCTTCCGCGATGCGGACCGTGCTGCTTTCTCCAAAAAAAAAAAGAAGCCGTTGCTTTCTCAAAAAAAAACATTCACTGAAGGGTGAGCGTAAGAGGGATTGAACCTAGCACCCATTGTCCAAGATGTCATTCCACTACAACTGCACCACATAATGTTTGCAATAAATGATTGCATGCTTGCTGTACGCTTTCTTCTTGAATTTTTTGAAATAATATTATTTAAATTATTAATTTTAAATCTGGAAGCTGTAATAATAAAATTGGAGATTTAGATGCCAATCGGCGTTTGAATTGCCGACAGGAGTATTTATTTATGTAGTCAGAAAATGTAGAATCTGTTTTTTTTTAAAAAGGTCCCTCGCCTTGTCGGCGCACCAGGAGCCGATTCACCCAATCGGCCTGCCGGGTGCCGATAAGGCTCCGGTCGGCCACCGCCCTGCCGATTGGTCCCTGCTCCCGTTTTGTCGGCCGCCACATCAACTTATCGGCAGGTGAGAGGCTGATACGTCCTCTATCGGCTGCTCAATGACCGATAGGGTGCTAGATTTATAATTTCTTAGAAGAAGTGTCTAAATTTACAATTAATTATTGAAATAATATTATTTCATAAAAAAAACCTTTTTCTCAACAAAATAAAAAATATTCACAAAATAGTAAAAATATTTGCAATAAATACTTGCATGCTTCCTGCATGCTTTCTTGTCAACCTCCACGTCGACTGTGCCGCTGGTGTGGGGTCAGTCGGGATAGGGCATCACGTCGGTTCTGCTCCAGATGCGGGAGGTCGACCTCCGCGTCGACTGTGCCGCCAGGTGCACCACCACCAAGGTCTCCATGCTGCACCCCCGGCGGCCGCGCCCCGTCAGGCAGCGCCCCCGGCGGCGACATTAGGGCTGAGGCGTCCCGGGTCGAGGGGACGGGAGGGAGCAGGAAGCGGAAGGGGACGCAGGTACACTTTTTTTTAAAAAAATCAAGACAGAGAAGGTGGGCATCGAAGTATCGAACCCGGGTGGTGCGGAACTGTGGATGCGGGGAGGAGGGCGCGGTGCGGGAGATCCTAAGAGGGCACTGCTGCACATCCAAGGAGGAGGACCATCGGACGTGGTTGAGTAAGGAGAGAATGCGTGAGATAGAGATAGAGATAGAGATAGAGATAGAGATATATATATATATATAGAGAGAGAGAGAGAGATTCCTCGAAGCACACGGATGGGAGGGGAGCACTCGGTCCTTGCCGACCGAGTCGCAAGGACCGGCGGGCGGACGGCCCCTGGCGTCGCGACGTTCAAAGCTTGCCTGCCCAAGGACGTGGTCCTCCGTGGGAGGCCACGACACTCCTCCATGCCTTCAAAGGGTGCGCCACCTCTTGATGATCTCCTATCGGAAACATCGGTTCTTCCATCTTCTCCAATCCACTTGAACTTGGTGATTTGCGCTCCATTGGAGGCCCTGTGACTGTTCACTTGAGGTCCGATCAGTCGATTTGTGAAGCTCGTGACGCTATGGGCATACCTCCTCGCGGTAGTGTGCCCGGTCACCTGCTTGTATCGTCGGCTGTCACCTCGGGTGGTGGTTTGTCGCTGGGCGATATATAGCCGTGCTGTTCGTGTGGTGAACGGCCTTGTGTGGGTAGTGTCTTCGTGCACGTGCCGTGGTCGTTGCGACTACACTGTTGTGCGGTCTAATGGTGGTGTGGTGTTGTGCTCTGACAGGTTCTTGGGCTCCCTACTACGTGGTGTACCTCTGCATCTCGAGTTGGTGCAGTAGACGCCTCCCTCGGCTCCGACAGTGGTTGTAGTATCTCCGTCTGCCACCGCCATGCAGGCTCAGACGTGAGTGGCGGAATTGGTTTTCTGAGACATAACCTTGTGTTCGCTTGAGCGAGTCTTCCAACGTAGACAATCTACGTGTCGTGAGTTACCCTTGCCCCTCTCTGTTTACAGTTTAGATATTATTATTTTTGCAATTTGCTAGTACTGTGCTACTTGGGTGTGATTGCACTTGTATGGGTGGATTAAATTGTTGGATGACACAAAGCGGTGTAGTGAGACAACGTGACAGTCAAAGGGTTTTAGAGTGTTGATTATTTTCATCATTGTCTTATTACTTGCCTATAATTTTTACCTCTGTTGTTGAACTGATTACTTGCTGATCAGTGAGATAAAACCTATGAGCATATAACCTGTGTTACTTTTAATATTTCTGCACTGCACTATATTGTTGTATTTCTAGGCTCTTAATATTTGTTTCAAAAACCCTGTAATTTGCTATGGAGGACTGTCACGTTAGTCTAGGATCTGAGATCACCTACAAGCGTTGGAAGGCTGCCTCATGCAACAACCTGTTGATTTGAGAGCAAACATAAATAAACAAATATGTTTACGATGTTAATCTGCCTTCTTCATCTACTTGCCATGTTTAATGTTGATATGAGCCACAGTAGCTATATTTATTTTAATGTTAATCCGGCCGACATCACATGCTCCCAAGAGGCGCACGCGATGTCACACCCAATTTTAAGGATAAAATTGAATGCACTAAACTCATGTGTGCCCAGGGATCAGTCACACACACAAGTTGACAAATTATATAAAGTATCATCACGGTGTGTCTTACATCACGATTAATAACACCACATAGTCTTACACTACACAACGGAAGATAAAAAGATAACTCTCTCGTGGAACTCCATCACAGGGACGGTCAACTGGTTGACCACAAGCCTAATAATCCTTAGAAAACTCCTCATACACGTTGTCATATGTTACCCATCCGGGATTTTTATCCAAAAATAGAAAGTAAACAAGCGTAAGTGCTTCCCGTATTTAACAAGATAACATGGGGTTATGAAGCTCAAAAAGGATGACACAAGTTTACTGCAGTTAGCACTTTTAGTAAGTCAAGATTTTATTATCAAGTATTATCAAGTTATGCTTATGCTCCAATTTATACTCACATAATCAGATATTAGAATCATTTGCATCATATTATCATCGTATACCATCATAAATGAACCACAATGAGTAACCAATTATTCTGTGAGTTTTCCGGGCCGTTCGTGACCGTGAGCACGACTGTTATAACAGTTTGTAACCCTCTGCAGAGGTGGTGCACATTCACCGCGAGTCGTGATTCCCATATGCCTGGGTTAATTACTCCCATATCACTGCCAAGGTGAGCGGTGAAAGGTCCTAGTATGGCTAGAGGGGGGTGAATAGCCTATTTAAAAATCTATAAATCAACTAGAGCAATTTGATTAGTATGACAAATAGCGTAATGCAAACTTGCTCTAGCTCTACAAGGGTTGCAAGCCACCTATCCAACAATTCTAGTTGCAATGATTACTTAGGCACACAAACTTGCTACTCTAAAGAGCTCAACTAGATGAATGTAAATAATCAAGCAAGCTCTCAATTCTAATTACACTAAAGAGCTTGTATCAACTAGTTTGCAAGAATATAATCAAGTAAGTAGGGTGATTATACCACAGTGTAGGGGATGAACCAATCACAAGATGAAGATCAAACCAATCACCGGGAGAATGCAAATGACAAGAGACAATCGATTTTCTCCCGAGTTCACGTGCTTGCCAACACGCTACGTCCCCGTTGTGTCGACCAACACTTGGTGGTTCAGCGGCTAAGAGGTGTTTCACAAACCTCGTCCACACGATAGGACACCGCAAGAACCGACCCACAAGTGAGGTAACTCAATGACACGACCAATTTACTAGAGTTACCTTTCGGCACTCCGCTGGGGAAGGTACAACTCCCCTCACAATCACCGAAGGCGGCCACGAACAATCACCAACTCGTGCTGATCCTCCACCGCTGCTCCAACCATCTAGGTGGTGGTAACCACCAAGAGAAACAAGCGAAATCCACAGCGTAACACGAATACCAAGTGCCACTAGATGCAATCACTCAAGCAATGCACTTGGATTCTCTCCCAATCTCACAATGATGATGGATCAATGATGGAGATGAGTGGGAGGGCTTTGGCTAAGCTCACAAGGTTGCTATGTTTAATGAAAATGTGCAAAAAGTTATCCCTTGAGCCGGCCATGGGGCTATAAATAGAGCCCCCATCAAATAGAGTCGTTATACCCCTTCACTGGGCAAATCGCGGGCCGACCGGACGCTGCAGTCCAACTGACCGGACGCAGCACCGGACGCGTCCGGTCGGCATACGTATCTGGTAGCCCCAGACTGCCACGTGTCCGGTTCAAATCATCATAGCCGTTGCCGCGCATACTGCCGATGACCGGACGCTCACACCGGACGCAGACACTCAATTGACCGGACGCTCCACCATCGAGTCCGGTCGAGTCCAGTAAGCCACCAGGGCTGACCGGACGCGTCTGGTAGAGACTGACCGGACGCTGAGCCTCAGCGTTCGGTCGAGTACAGTAAGCACCCATGGACGACCGGACACATCCGGACACACCGGACCGGACGCTGCGAGCGTCCGATCGACTTCACTGCGGAACACTGTTTTTCTAAGTCATACCAGACGTGTCCGGTGTGGCGACCAGACACGTCCGGTCGCTGAGTCTGCCGCCGAATACCGGACGTGTCTGGTCATCGTACCGGACGCGTCCGGTCACTCTGTAACCAGCACGACTACCTCCTCTTCGACTCTATCTTCTTCACCCTTGCTCAAATGTGCCAACCACCAAGTGTATCACCATATGCACATGTGTTAGCATTTTTCACAAACATTTTCAAGGGTGTTAGCACTCCACTAGATCCTAAATGCATATGCAATGAATTAGAGCCCCTAGTGGCACTTTGATAACCGAATTTCGATACGAGTATCACTCGTCTTAATAGTACGGCTATCTATCCTAAATGTGATCACACTCACTAAGTGTCTTGATCACTAAAACAAAATGGCTCCTACTTTTTATACCTTTGCCTTGAGCCTTTTGTTTTTTTTCTTTCTTCTTTTCCAAGTTTAAGCATTTGACCATCACCATGCCATCACCATTGTCATGATCTTCACCATTGCTTCATCACTTGGAGTAGTGCTACCTATCTCATAATCATCTTGATAAACTAGGTTAGCACTTAGGGTTTCATCAATTAACCAAAACCAAACTAGAGCTTTCAAGCAGGCAGGGTACACTATGAAGCCATTTCATAGGTTTCTCTAACAAGTTAGGGCCGCTAGGTTTCCTCGGCAGGCAGATGTAGGAACCCCCCTTTCCTATGGCACATATCCATCGTGGCTATACACATAGGAACATAGGCAGCCCTATACCCAACGTGGCAAGCCCCTTTTGTGCCATAAAGGTAACCTCTAACAAGCTAGAAAAGGTCCTATTACTAAGCTAAAGTCAGATCCATATTACTCTCATGGTTGCACTGTCAGTCCCAGCTTTTGCCGACAGATAAGTCCTTATGGAGGGCCGAGAGCAACATGATCGAAAGTCATTTGCTCCTTCGCCCTATGGATCAGTTGTTATAAAGCATGTTTTACCTTTAGTTCCATAGAACTATTAACCATTGTATAGACCATGTCCAGTTAGAGCGCTAGTAATCTACCCATATGCAATTAACCCATAGGAGTCAAGGAAACATGTCATTCAATAAATAGGATGTCCTTATGGTTATCAAATTTAGACACATGCACATGAGTGAATGATTAAAGTGAATAGGACATCAAGGTAGATCCCATGCTATACTTGCCTTGGTTAGCAAACTCCTGCTAATCCCGCTGGTCGTCAAAGTACTCTTGGTCACCAATGTGTTCCTCACCGTCTGAACACGACCAACACGGCAACATACAACATTCCAGGAACATTCATGCAAAGCAAATAATCCTATAGTTAGAATAGTACACCAGCAGTATAGAAACACAAGATAAAATGTTTATGAAAAGAATCTACGTCTTGCTACGATCACGTCAACGCGAAGTTCACGAAAATCGGAGCTAAAACGCGAAAGTTATGAATTAAACGGGGTTTCCTATAGCAATTTACTTAATTAAACCTAACCCTGAAATTTAAAAGTTGCAAACATGATTAACAGTGGTACTAACACGTAGATTATGAGATTACGAAACTAACGCAATTTGAACGGGTCGATTCGGAGCTAAAACGAAGTTTTTATGAGCAAAACAAATCTAGTGGCATTTCTGTAAATACTAAAAATGTATTTCGGACTAAAACAATATATTTTATGTTTTCAAAAGGAGAAAGCGTACTCAGGAAAAGTGTTATGAATTGTGGGTTCGATAAAACGAAACCTGGGGGTCTCTTAAGCAAAGTTACCCACGAAGGGGTATCGTCTTATGTGAGCCGTTGGATCAAGAACGGGTGGATCAGATTAGATCTGGGGGAGGGAGAGAAAAAGAGTTGGCCAGAATAGTGGCTCCGGCGGCGGTGCTCCATGGCCGGCGGCTGGAGCTCGCCGGAGTGTTTGGTTCGGGGGCTATGGTCCACGGTTCGATGAACCGAGAGCACCGGGAGAGAGAGGGGAAACAGGCGAACTCGTTTAGGCCTAGAGCGCGACCGGAGGTTGCAGTTGGTGCGGGGGCGGCCATGGCCGGCGGTGAGAGCTCACGGGCGCACACGAAACAGGGTCTACGGGCCACGAAACTCAAAATAAACGGCATGGGGAGAAGGAGAGGAAGGTGACGAAGCTCACCGCGGTGACAAACAGGGGCGAAGACGGCTCGAGGACGGCGGACCATGCGGAAGACGAACGGCGGACCACGGCGCTCCTCCGTGCGGCAGTTTTGGCTCCCGTGCGCTTGGCGAATGCAAAAATGAGACGGGAAGGTAGCAGGGAGGGGCGGCGACGGGCTCGACGCCGATTTATAGAGGCCGGGCGCGGGGAGATGCTCCCATGACGCGAGTGGAGCGCGATGGCAGTTGCGGCTTGACCGCTTGCAGGACGCGCAGGAGCTGGAGGAAGGCGCTGACGCGTGGGCCATGGCGGTCAGCGGCTGAGGCGCGGGGCGACGGTTGCCATCTCGCCCGGTTGGGCCGGCCCAAGCAGGAACGGGAGGAGGGGAAAAAAGGAGGCGAGCGGGCCGGCTCGGCCAGAGCAAGCTAGGCCAGCGGGGGAAATTGGGCCAATAGGCCGAAATGAGGAAGGGAGGAAAAAATATTTCCATTGTCTTTTTCCAAATCAATTTTTCAAATGATTTTTGGTTCCTTTTTAGTTTAAATCAAAACCACTCAACATATTAAATAAAATGCTCCAGCATGAGTGCATCAACATGTATATATCCTTATGATGGATTTTAATTTCACAAAAAATATTATTTTCCTATATTTGAATGCACACATAATAACATAATTAAATCAAATTTTACTTATTTTAAAAGAATGAAATTTTTGGGTGTTACACGCGAGCTCCACGACTCCTCCTTCTCCTCCGTCAACGCCGAGCATTTGTGGCAGTCTGGTGGGGACGCAGCTGACTCGTCGTCGAAGGTGCCGAGCCACAGCCGCATGCGGTTCTTGGGGAGGCGGCGTGCGCGCGGGCTCCATGCGGGGAGGAGCATCGGCGGGTGGAGCACCGGCGGATCTAACCGAAGGGAGATGACGTGACTCGGTGCAAGACTGGCCAGAGCCTGGCTCCAAAAGAGGGTGTTTGGAAAGGTGGCCCATGGGCCTGGCTGCGCCCACCGCGTGCAGCTTTGCGTGTTTGATAAATCAGGCCCACCAGCGAGCTAGGCCCATCCGGTGCAGATCGTGCTCTCTCTCCTGGCTCCTGGGAAACGAGACAAAGGTTCGTTTCCTAGCGGCCCGGCTCGCTTCCGCCCTCATCTGGCTCCACACGCAGATCGAGTCGCCTCTCCCCGTGTTTCTCACCCACTTCCGTCATTGCGCCGAGAGTCTCCGCCGCCGCACCAAACTGCGCGCGCATGGTACATGCATTGGTCCACGTGCGTGCTACTGTTGCCGATAGAGCAATCGGCATTCTAGGGGCTCATAGGTACCTCACGGAGATGCAACACCACGGTCGTATTTTTTCTTTCTTTTTAAGTCATGTATTTGTTACGTGTAAGTATTTATTTATGTAGTCAGCAAATGTAGAATCTGTTTTTTTGAAAAAGGTCCCTCGCCTTGTCGGCGCACCAGGAGCCGATTCACCCAATCAAGAACTTTCTCCCCCAAGCAAGAACACAGATGAACAATAAGCAAAGACCAAGATTTGACCGGTGTGTCTCGGGCTGGGGGACAGTGGAAGCGGGTATATATAGGTGGGGACCTTTAATCCTGATTGGTGGAGCCTATTGGGACTAAAGGATCAACCTATAGTTCCGGTTAGAGTCAAAACCCGGGATAAAAGGCCAGCGGGACCTTTGGTCCCGGTTGGTGGTTCCAACCGGGATTGAAAGGCAACCTTTAATCCTGGTTTGAACCACAAACCGGGACTAAAGGTCCCTGCTGCAAAAGGCTGCTGCACTATCTGTTGGGCATAGGATTCTAGTCCCGGTTGGTGGTTCCAACCGGGACTAAATCTCTTATTAGTCCCGGGCCAAATTCCGGACGGAACTAAAGCCAAAAACTGAAAGTTTGTTCTCTACTAGTGCTAGTGTAGGTAGACGGTCAACTGGTCAAGACGTTCTGGAATATGACTAATTTATAAACTGCTCAAAAGCCCTGGGCATTCGAACAAAAGTTCAGTAATATTTTTTTTCCAAAAGAAATGTTCGTGAGTATAATACTCATGAAATAGGGTGGATCTTTTTTTCGAAAAAATGCAAATAAGGTGAAATTTTGTTCTGTTACTTCTCTAATTGATGAATCATTTTTTCAATGTTTCTAGGTCGTTCTAGGTCGGGTAGTCCAAGATTTCATCGTGAGAAGAAAATCAGATGAAGCATAGCCCGGCCCATTATTTATTAGTATCATATCAGGAGCCACATCGCAGGCCTCAACAAATATGTGGCATATACTCCGTATAGAGTATCTCCAATAATATCCAAAAACTGAGTCCTAATAAACTGATTTAGGACCTTTATAGAAACTATTGGATATGAAAAAAAACTCCTGTAACAATTCGTTTTATTCGTTCCTAGAATAGAAAAACATAGGGAGCTGCTAGGGTCCGATTGTTCGGACCCTTTCCTCGTGTCGGCAATTACCCCGCAGCTTTCCCGCCCACGCGGCTTTTTCCCGCACGCTTCCACGATGCGGACCGTGCTGCTTTCTCAAAAAAAAAAAAAGAAGCCGCTGCTTTCTCAAAAAAAAAAACATTCACTGAACGGTGAGCGTAAGAGGGATTGAACCTAGCACCCATTGTCCAAGATGTCATTCCACTACAACTGCACCATATAAATGTTTGCAATAAATGTTTGCGTGCTTCCTGTACGCTTTCTTCTCGAATTTTTTGAAATAATATTATTTAAATTATTAATTTTAAATCTGGAAGCTGTAATAATAAAATTGGAGATTTAGATGCCAATCGGTGTTTGAATTCCCGACAGGAGACAGCCACAAGGCATCGGTCCACGTGCGTGCTACTGTTGCCGATAGAGCAATCGGCATTCCAAGGGCCGATAGGCACAGGCATCAGTCCACATGTGTGCTACTGTTGCCGATAGAGCAATCCGCATTCCAGGGGCCGATAGGTACCCCACGGAGATGCATCACCATGGTCGTATTTTTTCCTTTCTTTTTAAGTCATGTATTTTTGATACGTATGTAGTCAGAAAATGTAGAATCTGTTTTTTTGAAAAAGGTCCCTCGCCTTGTCAGTGCACCAGGAGCCGATTCACCCAATCGGCCTACCGGGTTCCGATAAGGCTCCGGTCGGCCACCGCCCTGCCGATTGGTCCCTGCTCCCGTTTTGTCGGCTGCCACATCAACTTATTGGCAGGTGAGAGGCTGATACGTCCTCTATCGGCTGCTCAATGACCGATAGGGTGCTGGATTTACAATTTCTTAGAAGAAGTGTCTAAATTTACAATTAATTATTAAAATAATATTATTTCATAAAAAATCCTTTTTTCTCAACAAAATAAAAAATATTAACAAAATAGTAAAAATATTTTCAATAAATACTTGCATGCTTCCTGCACGCTTTCTTGTCAACAAAATAAGAAACATTCATGAAACAGTAAAAATAGTGAGGTGCAAGGGATCAAAATCAGGGAAGGACCTTTTCCGACCCACAAAACAAGATAAAGAAGAGGGTAATGTCACCATATTCTACATGCAAGCTGATTGTATCCCTCTGGACATCCTATCAAACACAATCTCTATCCGGCTTGGCTCATTTGGTCCAGTGAAACAAACATGTGAAATTGCACCATGACAGTCGGGCCTAAGCTGGTCATAGCCAGGCCAGCCGGCCATGCCGAGCAGGGACAGGATACCAAACACACCCAAAAATGCCCAACTCCTGCGTTTTCCAAGAGCCAGGCTAAGTCCCCTGGGTGGCTAGCTGGGGCCTGGTAAGGAGGCTTGTTCAGCCAACCAAACAGGCTCAAGTTGGCTCCAAGAAACCTGGTTAGGGGATAGCCAGGGAACCAAATAGCTCATAGTAAAGACCTGTCCAAATAACTTCACTTGACTTCTTACACACACCCCACAAAATATGGCTTTACAAGTTGTTGTCTGCTACTGGATATATACTTGCTTGAAAGATTAATTATGGCTGGCTAAGCACTTTCTATTGATTGAACATGAGTTTATATAGGAGATTACATGACTCTTCATTCATGATTTAACACATTCTAGACTTATCACATTCTAGACTCTTTGTATTCTAATATCCTCCTGCAGTCTCAACTGGGAGAGGCGCGAACATTGAGACTGGAGCGGAAGTTGATGAACACAGTGGTTGGCAAACCCTTAGTGAATATATCAGCATATTGTAGAGACGTCGGAATATGAAGAACACGGACAACTCCAAGGGCCACTCGCTCCTGAACAAAATAGAGATCGATCTCCACATGCTTGGTTCGTTGGTGATGAACGGGATTTGTGGACAGATACACGACACTGATGTTGTCACAATATACAAGAGTGGCATGTGTGAGAGGACGAAGAAGCTCGCCCAAGAGTTAATGAATCCAGCAGGCCTCAGCAACAACATTAGCAACACCCCTGTATTTAGCTTCAGCACTAGACCGCGAGACAGTGTGTTGGTGCTTGGAGGACCATGATATAAGATTATCACCAAGAAACACACCATATCCAGAGGTGGAGTGATGGGTGTCTAGACAGCCGGCCCAATCCACATCGGAGTAAACAACTAACTCATGTGACCGGCTACGAGAAATAGCAAGTCCGTACTCCATAGTGCCTTTGATGTACCACAAAATGTGTTTGATGAGAGCAAACTGCGACTCCCGGGGATCATGCATATACAAGCAAACTTGTTGAACGACATAAGAAATATCCGGCCGTGTGAGAGTCAACTACTGTAAGGCACCAACAAGACTACGATATAGAGTAGGATTGGCGACTGGTGGTCCATCTTGGGAGGACAGTTTGGAATGAACCTCCAGTGGAGTTTGGCAAGAGTTACACGATGACATGTTTGCCTTGGCCAAAATTTCAGCAGCATATTGAGCTTGAGAAAGAAAAAGACCGGTAGATGACCATTGAGCAGACACTCCCAAGAAATAATGAAGATTGCCAAGATTAGTCATGGCAAATTCCTGCTGCCTGGAGCCAATAATATGTTGTAGAAGGTGTTGAGATGAAGTCATCAATATGATGTCATCCACATATAACAAAAGGTAGGCCACATCCGCCCCATGAGCATATATGAAAAGCGAAGTATCACATTGGGAAGCCCGAAAACCAATGGAGGTAATGAACACCTGGAAGTGGCTATACCAAGAACGTGGGGCCTGTTTGAGACCATATAGAGCCTTGTTGAGCTTGCACACATAATTTGGATGAGCTGGATCAACAAATCTAGGAGGTTGTTGGCAGTAAATAGTCTCATCGAGAGTACCATGCACGAAGGCATTTTTGACATCCAATTGATGAATAGGCCAATCATTGGAGATAGCAAGCGATAATATCATGTGAATGGTGGTAGGCTTGACCACGGGACTGAAGGTTTCATCATAATAAAGCTCATGTTGTTGGGAGAAGCCGCGCATAACCCAACAAGCCTTATATCAGGCCAAAGATCCATCAGCATTGAGCTTGTGATGATATAGCCATTTGCCTAAAACAATGCTAGCATGTGGCGGTGATGGCACAAGACCCAAGTCTGATTAGTAATGAGTGCACCATTCGTCCTCCATAGCATTCTTCCAATTGGGAGCAGAAAGAGCACCGCGATATGTCTTGGGAAGTGGGTTGATATCTATGGAAACCACGGACAGGTTGAGGTGTTGTCGCGGTTGGCTGATGCTTGACTTGCCCCTGGTTTGCATGGCATGTTGGTTGGTGATGGGAGGGACATGCACAATAGGCGCGTTTGATGAGCATTGGGCAGCGGGGATGATAGTTATGGTGGAGCTAGAGGGCGCGGTGGATGGCGCTGGTGGAGCCGTAGGCGCTGGTGGTACCTAGGAGGCCGGTTGCGGTGCCACGGGGCCGGTGGCTGGTGGGGTTGCAGGAGGATGTTGTCGTCATGTGTAGATGTGCGTAACCAGAGGCTGATATTGGGGTAGTCCGCCAGCAGGAGACTGGTGTCCTAGACCAGCAACAAGAACCATCGCTTGGCCCAGACCGACCACAAGGGGTGTGTTCGTATTTATTAACGCACATAGATAAATTCACAAGCGCATGGATACCGCTGTAGCTTTCACCCTGAAGTATTTCAAGTATCGTATCCATAGGGAAACGTGTGAGACTAACTATGGTCTAACTTAACTAAGGGTAGCAACAAGGTTAGGATAAACAGGAGCGTATAGAGGATAACTAAGGTTCTCTTGTTCTGACTTTGATAAGCTATGTCTTCTACTATTCAACTAGGGATATTACTAAGGAAAATACACCAGCAGAGGATGCTTTCCTTCGTAACTGGGTCCTACTTGGCCTATAAATGGGAGGTGGATTATAGAGGATTCAACGAGGCCATAAGAGTCACCCTCGTGAGCTGCCATCGATCCAGAATGCAGGGTGCATCCACGATTAACCCAAGTATAAGCACCACACTTACACTTATGATTAATACTTTACTCTCCCTAGGAAGATAATGAAGCACTCAAAAGAGTCGTGATCCTGATGAACAATATAAACAAGACGCTTACTTGAATCAGAAGTTGATTATCAGAGAAATCTCAGAGGCAAGCTCAGATAGAACTTGGATCCATTAAGGTACAAGCTGTAGAGAGAGAGCACCGATAGGCCGGCACCTCCTCCAAACTCTTCCCTCACTCTCTATCTCACTATTTCTATTTATAAGACTAGATCCTATGGAGGACTAATCTTCTCTTGATTGTTGGCTCTGATCCTGAAGATATGAATTTGGGTTTCAGGGGTGGCTGCTGGAGGGGGTACAGGGTTGTATATATAGGGGGTAGCGTCAATTCTGGACCCTTGGATCAAACCAACTTAAAAGGACAGTGTAGATGCAATCTTGGTGGCGGTGGAGAACCGACATACGAAGCGGGAGCTAAATGGTGGGCCCCATAGGCCGGCCGACCTACAGGTGGGGCTAGATGGCCTGTCTCAGTGATAGGTGGGCCCCATCTTTGGTGGTTTGCCCTCTAGAGTCTTCCCAAGTCGGTTTTGTTGCGGATAAATATGATTTACTTTGACGAATAGGTCCACCTTGACGGTTTTCTGATTAAACTATGCTAAAAACACAGATTCACCAAAACTCATGGAATTTATTAGTTTAAACCCCTAGACCTATGTTTGGTGATGGAATTAAGTATATATGCAGGTTATATTGCCAATTTATAATTGATGTTAACGACCGTAAATAAGATCCCCCAAGCTTAACCTTTGCTCGTCCCTGAGCAAATCTAAACTCAGCAATGGATCAGGAGTTGCTACAATATTTTTATTCCTCAAAAGTACACATGCATTCAAACAAGAATTCTCCTTCAAATTAGAATAAACTGATCTGACTTTCAAACTTTCCCCTATTACCTTCGGCCATGGGGCTTTTTAGCCTTCACTTGGGTCTTGAGCAATTGAAAAGTAGAACGATCAAGTCAAGCACTATGTCTCAAGTTCTTTGTTCGACCATTGTTCCAGAGTTTTTATAAGTTTTTAAAATAAAACTCAGAGATTCCATTGTATGACACTCTCAAGTCTCTCAATATATGTGGTATTTGTGGATCCTCACCAAGGCAATAAAGATGTTATGGCTTTTTTTCCCTACCACTAAAGCTTTATGTGGAGTTCATAGGTAGGGAGAAAGCTAGGGCATACTTGTAATGCATATATTGTAAAGTCAAACAACGGATCCAAAGAGAGCTGAGTCATACAATCAAATCAAAATGTGCATATGTGTGGATGTATGGTGGATATATATGGTGGCTAACCTAATTCTACTTTGCTCCTTGAAAACTTATCTCTCTTTTGAAACTTGAAAACATTTGCTAGAGAACAGGGGTTATCTTATTCACTCTTCTTCTTGTTTTTAGGCGGGCATCTAAGTACCCATTGTTTTAGATATCTTGGACACTTGTCTATTTTTTTCTCAACTCTATTTTTTTCTTTTCTTTCTCTATTTTTTGAATAACTTTTGCATAGCCCATGCTTCTTTTCTGCAACAAAACTTTTGAGAGATAGCAACAAGAACTTGGAGCATTTGTTTGGTGGATGGAAAACCTATCAAGCATGTTTTTATGTTTACTCCCAGTGTAGGAGTAAAACATTTTTTGGTGGATCTAGATGGAAGACATGTTTTTGCGCCTACCCCCAGTGTAGGAGTAGTGCATATTTGGGTGGTGTGTACATGATCTTGATTTTAAGAGCATGACAAATCTCTCATAAGGGTCAACAAAGCTTGACAAAACTCGATGCAAAAGCATGCAACATATATGTGGAAGTTTTCCTAGCCTAAATAACACGTATGGCTCTGGTGGGAATTTAAGCTTTGTCATACATGAACTCTTCATGTAGTATTTTTGTGTTTTTCAAAAGATAAATCTCCAGAACTTTAGTGTTACTTGGAACAAAATAAATAGTAGCTCAGACCTTCTCATATCATATCCATCAATTACCTAGACTTAGATCAAGCATATGCCACCCATGAGTTTCAAGTTCAGAGTAAATCCTTATATCATAACAATTTTATCCAAAACTCGAGAGAATTCAAGGCTAAAAACTAGGAACTTGAAAGGAATTACAACATAGCAACTATTCATCATTTTCATTTAAGAGATTATTCTGAGTCCTCTTTATTTTATTCAGCTCTTAAAAACAAATTAAAGCAAACTAGACACACCTTTTTATTTTGTGTTTGAATTTTATTAGATCACACATTATTACTATAAATGACTAATGCAAAGATAAATTTTTATTTTGTTTTTCATTCATCATTTTTTAACTAATTAAAAGAAACTAAAACTAAAACAAAAAGGAAAAGAATACTTACCTAGATACACAGGAGTGCTCCTCCCCCAAGCTAGCTCTTTCGGTGAGGGTTCGGTGTTGTAAGTCCTTCGAACTGGACTTCTCCTTGTGAAGTTCATTGATCAAGTTCCTCGGTTTGCTCTTAAGATGAGGATTCTTGTGTTGGCGCCTCTAATGGTGACGTCACCTTTTTTCCGCCAAACCCATCTTGGTTTTGAGTTTGGATTTTTGGTTTGATAGGTTCAGAACTTTCACTTGTAGAAATTGGGGAATCGATTTTTCTCATACTTTGCTTGAAGTGTGTCCTACTCATAAGACAAGGTAGAGATCAAGTGCATGGGCTCTGTTGGTGGGAAAACACCAATAGAACCAAAACTTTATTTATTCCTCTCTATCCTCAGACACATTGAACGAGATGAAGTTGATGTTATGTGCTTTGTTAAATTATAACATGGGTGATAAGATCAGAAGATTGAGCATGAATATAGCATTTAAGTATATTTGGCCAAAAGGGTTGAGTTTCTTAACCTATGGAAGGATTGTCCATAAGGTATTATGATTATGACTATCATCTTCGAGAGATAAGGTATGCAACTTTTCAACTTATTTAGTTCAGGCTATGAGATCAAGAAAATGGTGCTAGTAACAAGCTTAAAGAACTAAACATGTTGAGTTAATCAGATTGGATCAAGTAAGTTGTAACTCAAACATGTTTGTTTCTTACTTATGTGCCTACCCGAATAAAGGAAAACTACTTAAATAATAATTATTTACTTTAGGATGTTACCTGCATCATTGATGCATGATGACACCACATGACGAATGGTAGATGACTTGTGATGGTCCTTCCCTTTTTACTTGAAGTTTTCCTTGTTCGGCTAGCCTCACAGTTATGAGCTTCTTGTTGCCTAGATTGCACCCTTTCTTTCTCATCCTTTTGTCATGCCATCTTTCTACTCTTCGATCTTGCTATTTTGTTGGACCTTCCGCCTTACCCTTTGTTTTATACCTCAATGATTTGTTCTCACAAATGATCTCCTGTTGGTGAGGGCTTATTAAGTCTGTTGATCAAGACCTCTCCTTGCATTTAGCTTTTCTTTGCATCATCTGATCTAGGAGATGAGGATGTGACAAGTTGCATGTTCTTCTCTCGTCAACCTCTCTTTGATTTTCATTGATTCTTGGTTGACGAGATGCTGTTCATTGGAGCTGCGGACTTGAGTTCCTCCATCCATGATGAATGAGCTGTGTCTTCTTTTCACAAAGATATTGGAGTTCATCATGTGCCTTGCTTCATCTTTGATTTGATTCATATCATGACTTACCCAAATTGAATTGAGGGTTTCCTGCAGGGGTTAGTCCAACAAAATATTCAATATCTACTAAAGCATACTATCGGCTCAAAAATCAATTTAGACACCACGTCTAATTTGATTTAGGAATGTATTTTAACCTAAGCACCATGCTTAATTTAAAAGCCTTTGAAAGTACAATCAGCACCCCTAAACTAAGCTCCATGCTTAATTTAAAAGATGTATGAACATACTCCAAACCTTAAGCATACAATAGCAAACAAAGGTAGCAGAAAGCATTATAGAGATTTACTCAAATGGAGATGAAAGAGCATGATTGTTATTTAGCAAATTGAGTATGGCTTAAAGGTAGCAACATGACATAAGATTTTTCAAAGAAGCCCATCCCCCATGCTTGAATTTTGCAAATGCAAAAATCGAGTTTGGATGGATGTGATTAAATGTTGCATGATAATTGGTTGGACATACCTTGTGTCATCATCCTTCATTCTTTTTGCTTTTCACAATTATATTGCTATGCTCATTTCACAAGGGCATTACAGCAAAAGGTGAAAGCTCATGTTATCTCCCGAAAGTGCTTGTTTTGGGACAAAAGCTCATCCTTGGAAAACCTTTGAATTATGCTTAAGTTGGTGGAGTGGTTTCTCCTCCAACACCAACCTTTGTGTACCTATCTCAAGATTCACACAACGAGATCTGCAATATTTATGATAAACGAAAGCATCTACAAACACCCTTTCAAAGTCTTTATGAACATGGAGTATGAGGGGGTTGAAGATCTCATGTGTGGCAATGTTGGAGAGACCAATTGATTTAGGGGATTTCTCATACGAGCATGGATTTGATGAGATGTTTATGAAATAACTTCCATGCTCATCTATGTCATCTTCCTTTTCAAGCTCTAAGGGTGATTCTTCATGGATGTCCAAAATTTTCCTTAGAATGGTGACTCTCAGGTTGATCTTGTCTAAGGCCTCCTCCAAACTTAGATGAGTCATGTTTATTAAGGGGATTGTCTTAAGCTCACCGTTTGGATCAGGTTTGGGTTCTATCCTTAGGGGTTCTACCTCGTCCATCCATTCAATGGCATATGAATTCTTAACATCCTCCAGCCATTGTCGTGGCTCTTCTTGGTCATCCTCGTAGTCTTCATGGATCCTATGCTTTGGATGTCTTAATGGATTTCTAGGATCATCAAGAGACTTATGAGTAAGAGCATCAGGGGTTTCATCGGGGCCAAGGATGGGTTCAAAACTTGTATCGGTTGCAAGCATAGAAGGGGAGAAGATAGGATTGGCTTCTAGATGGCTCGGCTCTCCTTCTATGGCATCACTTGACATGCCACCCTTGAGTTTTTATAGATGTCTGCCAAAGGGTTTTGATTTAAGACGCTTTCTAAGAGATCCCTTCTTGAGAGGATTTGAATTATATTCGCTCGAAGGTCTCTTGTGAAATAGGAAATTTAAGCTTTCCCCAAAATCAGTATAAAAAAGATCATCCTTAATTTCAATAGGGATTTCTAAAGGTGGAATTTCTTCTTCCCTTAGAGGATTTTGGGGTATTGATGGTTCGGGATTGATAGCTAAACCATAGGATTGGAGTGGTTGTGATTTGACTATCAAAACTTCCTCTTCTTGTTCGGGAGATGATTCCTTCTCTTCCTCGGGGAGTTCATAATGAATGCAAGTGTAGGGAGTCTTTCCACTAATTCTATCAAGCATAGACCTTGCTTCACTAGCAGACAAATGAAGGAAAGATCCTCTAGAGGCTTGATCAAGGGATTGCATGGAATCCTTGCTAAGACCCATCTAAAAAATGTTGAAGAAGTACCGGGTCTTGAATGGCAAGGTTTAGGCCAGTGATGATGAGGTCATTAAAATGAACCCAAGATGTGGCAAGAGATTCTTCTTCTAGTTGTCTAAAATTTAGAACCTCTTTCCAATGGGCTAACCACTCTAGAGATAGGAAAGAAATGTAAACAAAATTTAGAGCATAACGTTTACCAATCTCCTTGCATACTCCCTATGGTTCGACTATAGCATTGTTTAGCTCTTCCCATTAAACAGAACAGAAACAACTTCCATCTTAAGGTTTCGTCAGACATGCCAGCAAGCATGCATAGGTCTATGCAAACTCCCATAGATGTGAGTATGGGTTTTCATATCCTTCTCCCGAGAAGGATTGTTCCCGAATCAGTTTTATTAAATACAAACACAGCTCATAGCCAGATGTTAGGATAGGCTCTGAAGATTTTGGTGGCTTCAGACTTGCACTCGTGGGTTTAGCATATTGATATATAGGTGCCTTATCCATGCTAAAAGAAAAATTAAAAGAAAAGAAAGAATAAAAGATAAAAGGTTAAGCTAGGCTCGTAGTTAATTCAACAACCGTTTCCCCGGCAACGGCGCCAGAAAGCTCGTTGGTATTTATTAACGCACATAGATAAATCCGTAAGCACACGGATACCGCTGTAGCTTTCACCCCGAAGTATTTCAAGTATCATATCCATAGGAAAACATGTGAGACTAACTACGGTCTAACATAACTAAGGGTAGCAACAAGGTTAGGATAAACAGGAGCATAGAGAGGATAACTAAGATTCTCTTATTCTGACTTCGGTAAGATATGTCTTTTACTATTCAACTGAGGACATTACTAAGGAAAACACACCAGCAGAGGATGCTTTCCTTCGTAACTAGGTCCTACTTGGCCTAAAAAAGGGAGGTGGACTAGAGGATTCAACGAGGCTATAAGAGTCACCCTCACGAGCTGCCACCGATCCAAAATGCAGGGTGCATCCGTGATTAACCCAAGTCTAAGAACCATGCTTACACTTATGATTAATACTTTACTCTCCCTAGGTTGACAATAAAGCACTCAAAAGAGTCGCAATCCTAATGAACAATATAAACAAGATGCTTACTTGAATCAAAAGTTGATTATCAGAGAAATCTCAGAGGCAAGCTCAGATAGAACTTGGATCCACTAAGGTACAAGCCGTAGAGAGAGAGCACCGATAGGACGGCACCTCCTCCAAACTCTTCCCTCACTCTCTCTCTCTCACTATTTCTATTTATAAGACTAGATCCTATGGAGGACTAAACTTCTCTTGATTGCTGGCTCTGATCCTAAAGATATGAATTAGGGTTTTAGGGTTGGCTGCTGGAGGGGGTACAGAGCTGTATATATAGGGGGTAGCATCAATTCTGGACCCTCGGATCAAACCGGCTTAAAAGGATGGTGTAGATGCAATCTAGGAGGCGGTGGAGAACCGACATACGAAGCGGGGGCTGATTGGTGGACCCCATAGGCCGGCCAACCTACAGGTGGGGCCGGTCGGCCTGTCTCAGTGATAGGTGGGCCCCATCTTCAATGGTTTGCCCTTTAGAGTCTTCTAGAGTCTTCCCAAGT
Source organism: Miscanthus floridulus (assembly GCF_019320115.1). Taxonomy (NCBI): domain Eukaryota; kingdom Viridiplantae; phylum Streptophyta; class Magnoliopsida; order Poales; family Poaceae; genus Miscanthus; species Miscanthus floridulus. The sequence continues at coordinate 28,802,987 of NC_089587.1, read as the reverse complement.
CAGTTTCGTCGCGGATAAACATGATTTACTTTGACGAATAGGTCCACCTTGACGGTTTTCTGATTAAACCATGCTGAAAACATAGATTCACCAAAACTTATGAAATTTATTAGTTTAAACCCGTAGACCTATGTTTGGTGATGGAATTAAGTATATATGCAGGTTATATTGACGGTTTATAATTGATGTTAACGACCGTCAACAGGGTGCTGCGCCTGACCCCTGCCCTTGTCACGGTTGACTGGACGCAACGCCGTGACCTGGCTAGTGTTGGTGACCAGGAGCAGGGCGTGCTTCATAGGCTCCACGCCCACCAGATCAGCTGGTTGCGGAGGCAGGCCACCATACGTGGCTGATGATGCAGCCATCCCAGTGCCTGGCAAGACCACTGGAGGACCAGCAGAGCCAGAGGCACCATGTATCGCCTGATTGACATCTGTATCATCCAAAAAATCATAGACACTCAAAGGTGCCAGTGAGTCACGTGAAAAAGGAAATTGTTGCTCGTCAAAGACCATGTGATAGGAGATGATGACACGATTGGTGGAGATGTCAAGACAACGATAACCTTTGTGGTTATCAGGAAAGCCAAGGAGGACACACTCCGTAGAACACGGCACTAGTTTATTGGGCATGGTGGCGGAAAGATTGGGGTAACAACGACACCCAAAGACACTGAGGTGATCATATGTGGGTGGTGTACCGATAAGCGCTTGATGAGGAGTGCGGTTTTGAAGAGTTTTGGTGCGGTGAAGATTGAATAAATGAGTGGCAGTGCGAAGAGATTCAGCCCAATATGCTGGTGGCATAGAGGCTTGAAATAACAAGGTACGCATAATGTTATTGATGGACCGAATGACACATTCGGTTTTGCCGTTTTGTTGAGACGTGTGAGGGCAAGAAAGATGAAGATGAATACCTTGTTGAAGGAAAAAGGAGAGAGCAGCATTGTTGTCGAATTAACGGCCATTGTTGCTTTGAATAAACTGTATGTCACAATTGAAATGAGTGAGCACATAGCTATGAAAATTACGCAAAGTGTTGAATGTTTCAGATTTGAGTTTAAGTGGAAACGTCCACAGATAGTGAGTGAAATCATCCAAACACACAAGGTAATATTTTGAACCAGATATGCTCATTATAGGAGACGTCCACAAGTCACAATGGATTAATTCAAAGGCTTTAGAAGCCCTTGACAAGGAATTAGAAAATGACAAAATATTGTGACGACCCAACTGATAGGCATGACATAAATAGGGGCCATGCTTATTAGGAATAACAGAAATAAAGTTATTGGAGCGCAAGCAGGAGAAGACTTGGCCACCGGGATGCCCCGATCACTGGTGCCAAATGGACTCTAGGGCAGGCAGCAGGACACGAGGATGTGAAGTGGATGTTGGAAGGAGTGGGTAAAGGTCTCCGGAGCTATCACAGCGGTGGAGCACTGTCTTGGTTTGGAGATCCTTCATGGATAAACCAGAGGGATCAAATTCAAGTGAACATGAATTATCTGTGGTAAATTTGTGAACGGAAATAAGATTAGCAATGAGTTGGGGCGACACAAGAACATTAGAAAGGTAAAAAGGATGGTGTGAATTGGATAGTAAAGAATGACCAGAACAAGTAATAGGTAGACGGGTGCCATTACCAACAAGGATATTGGAATTGGAGTGAAGAAAGGAGTTGATAGAGGAGAGATTACCAGAGGACGAAGAATGATGTGAGGACGCACCCGAGTCCATATACCAATTGGTGTCAGGCTGCTGCAGGGTCATCGTGTTGAGAACATTTGCTAGGGCGTCCTGGTTCCAGGACGCCACCGGGACCGTAGGAGCCGTAGGGGTAGGCGCCGTAGAGGTAACTGAGCGGGGCAGCAGCAAGATGCGCCTGTGCAGCACCCGGTGCCGCAGCCGAAAACGGTGGTGACGGACAGGGCTGCGGCTGGAACGAGCCATCGCCGAGGATGCCTTGGCCCGGCATCGGCCACATCTGGAAAGAGCCGCTCCATGGATTGGACCCAGGGGCGGATCCAACGGTGGGGCAGGGGGGGGGCTCAAGCCCCCCTACCCATACCGGAACAGTGGAACCCCCATGAACTTTTATGCAAAGTTCTATAGTGTAGGGGGACTGAGACTTAAGATCGAGCAGCAGTGTTGTTCAGCCCCCCTGAAATATTTCCTAGATCCGCCGCTGATTGGACCATGGACAGGGGGCACGCTAAGAGTTGTTGCCCTGTCCCTTGCCCCTGCCATGCCCCCTCGGCCGAGACGGGGGCAAGAGGCCGATGGTGCGGGGTGAGCTGTCGTCGGTGTTGGAGCACGAGGAGGCGAAGGGGCGCCTCGGGGCGCAGTGAAGGCGGTAGCCGAGGTGGATACCGGCAGCTCGGACTCCTCCAAGGCAAGCAGCGACTGAGCCTCAAGGAATGAGGGTAGCGGAGTGTTCGTCTTCAGGATGGAGGCCATGCCACGGAAGGGCTCGTTGACGCCGTAGAGAAGGGCGAGCAGCAGCGCGGAGTCGTTGATGGGCTGTTCGAGGTCAGCGAGCCCATCAGCGAGGTCCTTGAGCCGCTGTGCGAACTCGAGCACCGGAAGGTCGCCCTGGGATAGAGCGCGAAACTTGTCAAGGAAGAGGTTGGCCGCCTTGGTCCAAATGGTGTGAACCGAGGCGCAGTTCTCCATGATCAGGTGCATCACGCAAGGTGATGACGAAGAGTAGATCAAGGAACAAATGGAGCAATCGATCGCCAACCAGGTGGCATCGGGGTGTTCGGGCGCCGCTGTGCCATCGATATGAGATGAGGTGCCAAACTTGCCGACGAGTGTTTGGAAAAGTTCACGCCAAGTGGAATAGTTGGGTGGATCAAGTTCTAGAGCAAAATGGATATGAGTTTTGACATTGATTGTAGCAAGCATGGAAACGAGGCTTGGGGCAGGTTGTGGGGGAAGAGCAGCAACGATTGCTGCGGTCAGAGCAGCAGCGTCTTGAGCATCATCGTCGTTCATGGTAACGATGAGGAAGAGGAACAGCCGTGCAGCAAGGAAGAGAAGGTGATGTGAGGAGAGGAAGAGTTAGGGAGTGGTACAGGAACAGTCCCTAGCTGATACCATGAAAGATTAATTATGGCCGGCTAAGCACTTTCTATTGATTGAACATGAATTTATATACTCCCTCCGTCCCATATTATAAGCCGTTTTGGCTTTTCTAGATACATTGCTTTTATTATGTATCTAGACATGGTGTATATCTAGGTGCACAACAAAAACTACGTGTCTAGAAAAGCCAAAACGTCTTATAATTTGGGACAGAGGGAGTAGGAGATTACATGACTCTTCATTCATGACTTAACACATTCTAGACTTATCACATTCTAAACTCTTTGTATTCTAATATTGCCTAATTCGGAATGAGCGCTCCAGGGAGGGCGTGGCAACAGTGTAGAGTTTTGGTGCTGTTTATAGTTTATACCATCTCGCGTGCGAGGATCGTCATCAGCAAATCTGCTACCTGACCCGAGAGCATCATAACAGCGGCATCTCTGCACGAAGAAATTAACACGAGCCATTGGTCAGGTGTAGTGAAAGCACTTCACCTCAGGAAACGAATGGGTGATTCTATTGACAGAGATTGTGGCAGGGTCTTGGGATCGCGCAAGACGATTTGCTGCAACAAGAAGAGCAGGTACATCTGCTGTTACAGCATCATCCTTTGCATCAACCATGGAGAGTGCTGGCTCGGGGTTGTACTTCTAGCTTCCGACAAGTGCCTCCAGCTTTAACTCTGAATTTCGAGACAGCTGAAACTCCATCAGAACTGAAGAAAGAGAGAGGCGGCTTGTGAAATGCAAATGTAACAGTTTGGCCATGTCACAAGGGAGAAAGAACTGCTTTTAAACCAGACTCTGGGAATTGGGATTGACATTTCCTTAAGTTCGGAACAACAATCCAGGAAAGAACTTCTTTTACACGTTGGCACTGTTGAAAACGGCTCAGGATCTATAGTCGCTGAAACGATCGGTCTCTCCCTCACGAACTCGATGAACGCGATGAACAAACGATTAACTCGCGGTGAACTCGGTGGACGGGATTTTTGGCGCAGCGCACGAACTGCTGCTTTTCTGGTTTTATTCTCCTTTTATTGACTTGGATTACATGCTAAACTTGGCTCCCGTCGCTACCGCCCACGCCCCGCGTTTCTTGCTGCGCCATCCCACAGCCGCGCGACGTGGGCGACATTGCCGGGCCAAGCCTCGCCACCAGACGCACTCACACGCGCACGACGCGAAACAAGCGCCGCGCTCACCATCACTCAGCTGTACAAGCTAAAGATAGACACACACACACATACGCAACAGAAGGAAATTCAACACACTCCCCCTTAATTCTGTTGCGCCGAACCGATGTTGACGATGCCACTCCGGACGCGCAGTTCCTGAAGGCGTACGCGCGGAAGCGGCTTGGTCAGTAAGTCCGCCAGCTGATCACCCGTCTTGATGAAATCCGTCTCGATGACACCGGAGCTGACGCAGTCGCGGATGAAATGAAACCGGACGTCGATGTGCTTACTCCTGTCGTGAAGCACCGGGTTCCTCGCCAGCGCCAGGGCAGACTTGTTGTCAATGTACAGCAGTGGCGCGACGACCTTGACGTTCACCAGATCAGCGAGCAAGCGCGACAGCCACACTCCCTGACACGCTGCGGTAGCGCCGGCGATGTACTCCGCTTCGCACGACGATAGCGCCACCACGCGCTGCTTTTGTGATTGCCAACTGACCGGATTCTGGCCGAGGAAGAAGAACACTCCGGAGGTGCTCTTTCGATCGTCGCAGTCCCCGGCGTGATCAGCGTCGCTGAAGCCGATCAACTCCAGGGCTCCCTCCCCTCGCCGGTAGACACAGCCATAGGACCTCGTCCCGGCAATGTACCTTAGTAGGTGCTTGACGGCGCTCCAGTGCTCGGTTGTGGGCGCCTCCATGAAACGACTCACATAGCCCACTGCGAATGCAATGTCAGGGCGTGTGTGAACCAGATACCTGAGGCTTCCGACGATGCTGCGGTACAGGGTCTTGTCCACCGGAGGGTTTGAGCTCGCCTTGCAAAGCTTGAGTCGCGGCTCCATCGGAGTACTGCACGGGTTGCACCCCGAGAGCCCGGCCTTCTCGACTATCTTGTCCGCGTAGGCGCCTTGGCACAGCGTGATGCCCTTCGCACTCTGATAGACTTCGATGCCGAGGTAGTAGTGCAGTGGCCCCAGGTCGCTCATGCTGAAGAGCCGGGCCATCTCCGCCTTGAATCGATCAACCTGCGTCTGGTTCGCCCCAACCACGACGAGGTCATCAACATAGACTCCGACGAGCAACAGGTTGTCGCCGGAGCCCCGCACGTACAACGCGTGCTCAGCCGCACTGCACCTGAACCCAAGGGACTGCAGCGAGTTATCCAACTTGGCGTTCCACGCCCTGGGCGCCTGCCTGAGGCCGTACAACGCTTTGTGAAGCTTGTACACCTTGCGCTCCTTGCCACGGATCGCGTACCCCGGTGGCTGCTCGACGTACACTTCCTCCGCCAGGTCTCCGTTCAGGAACGCTGATTTCACATCGAGGTGGTGCACCGTCCACCCATGGTGCGCGGCGATGGCGAGGAGGAACCGCACGGATTCCAAACGCGCCACCGGGGCAAAGACCTCGTCGAAGTCGATGCCGGCGCGCTGCACGTACCCCTTCGCCACCAGACGCGCCTTGTGCCTGGTGATGTTGCCGGCGGCGTCGCGCTTGATCTTGAAGACCCACTTCAGGCCTATGGGCTTCACACCTGGCGGCGCATCGATGAGTGCCCAGGTCCTGTTGTCGTTGATGAACTTGAGTTCCTCCGACATGGCCTGCTTCCACTCCTTGTGGCCCGCCGCCTCATCAAATGTAGATGGTTCGGTATCGTCGGCGAGCAGCAGATCGCCATCTGCTACGAGCTCGTCGTTGTCGTATAAGAGGTTGTCGACGATCCTGAAGCGGTGCACGGCTCCCTCCTCGTCATCCGCGTCCAGCGTCTCCAGTGCACCTGTGGTAGGAGACACGAACTGCTCTGGGACAGTACTCTTCTTGGGCAGTTCACCATGCCATGGTACAGGCCCACCATGTACCCGCGGTGTTCGTGGTGACGACGCAGCCGATGATGTTGCTGTAGACCTTGACGAAGAGGATGACGCCGTCTGGGGCGCCGGGTGCATGTCACCAGGTGGCGGGGAGTGCGGTGCAGCCGCAGACGCACCTCCTGTTGAAGGCGACGACGGGGCGTGACCGTCCGGGAAGGCATCAGCCTGCTCCCCCGGCCCCAGTTCAGCCCAATCGTCCTCCACCACGAGCGTGTCCTGGCCAGCACTGTAGTCGATCCCCTCCGTGCCGCCGCTGTTGTTGGACGCGCTCCAGTCCCACGCCGCATCTTCTTCAAAGACAGCGTCGTGAGTGACGTGCACCCGGTTGACGACAGGGTCGAACACCCGATAAGCCTTCGATCCGGGCTCATACCCGATCATCACCATCTTCACACTCCGGTCATCGAGCTTCCCTGCGTTCGGCTTGGTGACCTTCACGTGCGCCACGCAGCCAAAAACACGCAGGAAGTGCACGGCCGGCTTCTCGCCGTACCAAGCCTCATACGGTGTACGCCCCACCAAACTCCTCATCGGGGCGCGATTCAACAGGAAGACGGCCGTCATTACAGCCTCCCCCCATAGCCACGCAGGAACCACCTTGGCCTTCATCATGCTCCGCGCCATGGCGAGCACGGTTTGATTCCGGCGCTCTACCACGCCGTTTTGCTGGGGACTGTACGGCGTGGTGAGGTGCCACTTGATCCCGCGCTCGGAGCAGTACTCGAGGAAACTCACCGACGTGAATTCCCCCCCACGATCGGTGCGGAACGCCTTGATCTTCCGCCCGGACTCCACCTCGACGCCGGCGCGCAACTTGTGGAACGCGTCCTCAGCATCGGACTTGTTGGCGAGGAGAACCACCCACATGTACCGCGACATGTCGTCGACGACCAGCATGATATACCGCTTGCCGCCGGGTGTCGCAGGCGTGACGGGGCCGCAGAGATCCCCATGGATCAGCTCCAGCGGCTTGCCGGCGCGGTAGTTGGCGGCTTGCGGGAACGGCGCTCGACGTTGCTTCCCGGCCAGGCAGGCGTCACAGATGTGCTCAACGTGCTTGATCTGCGGAAGGCCTCGCACCATGCCCTCGCGCCCCATCTTCTTCAGTGCCTGAAAGCCCAGATGTCCGAACCGGGCATGCCACTTCCACTCCTCGTCGTCGTACATGGCGGCCAGGCACACCGGCGGCGGCGGCCTCAGTGGCAGGATGTACAAGCGGTTTGGCGTGCGCCTTACCTTGGCGAGCAGCTCACGAGTTGCTCGATCCCACATCCGAAGGGTCCCATCTTCAATCTCGATCTTGCATCCATGTTCGTCAAGTTGGCCGATGCTCAGGATGCTGCTGCGGAGGCGGGGAATGTGGTAGACGTCGTGGAACGCACGGTGGCCGCCATCCTTGGACGCGAACAGTACCGTGCCGCGCCCCGTGATCTCCACGAGCGAGCCATCCCCGAACCGCACAGAGCCGAGAACGTCGGGGTTCAGTTCGGAGAAGATGGACGTGTCGCCGGTCATGTGGTTCGATGCGCCGGTATCAAGGTACCATTGCATCTCCCCACGCTCGCCGTCGCCGTCCAGGTCCGCCACAACCTTCTGCTCGTTGAGGAAGACGTGCTCGTTACGCCGCCCGCCGTGGATAACCGTCTCCAGCGGGGTCACCACGGCCATGTACAGAGCGAGCGCCTCCCGTTCCGCCTGAGCCAGATTTGCCTGTGGCTGATTCGCAGCCGCCGCCGCAGCCGTCTTTTCCTCATCCCGCTTCTTCTTCCGGCACTCCCGCTTCCAGTGTCCGGTCTTGCCGCAGTAGTGGCAGAGGTTTTCATCCTCGCCACCGTTGCCGCCCTTGGACGGCCCTAAGCGTGCCTCCTTGCCACGCTCCTTGCCACGGCTTCTACCGCCACGACGCTTGCCCGAGCCGAACGGCGCCTTGTCACGGGCCGCCGACCCGTCCGCGTTGATCTTGAGGCGCGATGCGAGGCGGGCGATCACTTGCTCCTCGGTGAAGTACAGCTTGCCGTCGATCTCCTTGCCGGCACCGCTGCCGCCCGATCCGCCTCCACCTCTCGCCTTCGAGCGGTTCAGACGCTCCTCCGTCGCCTTGAGCCACCCCACGAGCTCGTCCAGGGACACCGCCTCGAGATCGAGGAGCGTTTCGATCGCCACCGCAATCTGTTCAAAGCGATCGGGGAGAGCCTGAAGAAACTTACGCACGATCTCCTCCTCCTCGTACACCTCCCCAAGCACCGAGAGCTGATCGGTGATCTTGGTGATGCGGCACGCGAAGTCGTCGACGGACTCTCCTTCCTTGAAGGTGATCGTGTCGAACTCCCGGCGCAGCGTCTGCGCCTTGGCCTTCCGCACTCGATCGACGCCGATGTACCGCGTCTTGAGCGCGTCCCACGCCGCCTTGGCCGTGGGTTTGTTGGCCATCCCTCCTTGGAGCTCTGGAGGAACCGACTTGCACAGCGCCTCCAGTGCGTTGCGGTCGTCGGTGAACATCTTGGTGCCGACGTTGACGGCGTCCCAGAGGTGCCTCCCCTGGAGCATGACGCGCATCAATGCCGCCCAATCGGTGTAGTTCGTCCTCGTCAACATGGGCCATCCGGCGTTGCCCACCTCCCGGACCGTGCGGTGTATCACCAGCCCACGGTCGTACCCGCCGCTGCCTCCTGCGCGGCTGTCAGTTGGGGATGTCGAATGCCGGCGCCGCGGCGAGCTCGATCTCCCGTGCGGCATGAACGCAGCTTCAATGGCTCGATGACGATCCCAGCGACGGAAACGGGCTTTGATACCAGTTGTTGAAAACGGCTCAGGATCTATAGTCGCTGAAACGCTCGGTCTCTCCCTCACGAACTCGATGAACGCGATGAACAAACGATTAACTCGCGGTGAACTCGGTGGACGGGATTTTTGGCGCAGCGCACGAACTGCTGCTTTTCTGGTTTTATTCTCCTTTTATTGACTTGGATTACATGCTAAACTTGGCTCCCGTCGCTACCGCCCACGCCCCGCGTTTCTTGCTGCGCCATCCCACAGCCGCGCGACGTGGGCGACATTGCCGGGCCAAGCCTCGCCACCAGACGCACTCACACGCGCACGACGCGAAACAAGCGCCGCGCTCACCACCACTCAGCTGTACAAGCTAAAGATAGACACACACACATACGCAACAGAAGGAAATTCAACAGGCACTGGTTGCTCTGATCGCGTTAGCTGGGATGTCCGTTTCGTGCAGCAAAGCAATATCCTAGGCGAAGTGGGCAAGCAGCACGATTCTTAAGCCGCGGCAGACAGGACAGGGTGCCGGTTGGACTGAAGGGCATCAAGCATCATCAGAGCATCAAAGGCAGCAGGGATACACAACAGAACGCACAATATCCGGCTACCTGGCACAGACAAACAAGGGAACAAATGAAATGCCTGGAGCTTCCCAAGCCTCCCCAACTTCATCAGCAGTTGCAGTGAGCCAGTGACGAGTACATATTCCAGGCATTCAATCGATTCACCTGCTGCTGCTCCCGACTCTCTGGGCTCTAGCACCGCTGCTCCACCGGACGGTATGCCAGAGGCGAGGAGCTAGCAGTCAGTTTTCTGGACCACCAGTCCACCACAAGGTTTCAAGTTTGAACATTGAAATCCAAAAGGGGAAACGAAGAGGTTCACTTCAGGATCAAGATGTTAGATCTTAAGCAGGATCTCTAGGCATATAACTAGTATGTCTACTTGCTATTGAATAAAATCATGAGTTCTAGAACATCTACTAGTGCAGTAGCAGTAGATAGAACGAGAGAAATAGAGGGGTGAAGGGTGCAAACCTTCGGCCGCCTTAGATGAAGATGAGCTCACCATCGCAGTGCTCAGCGATAACCCGTTGGCGGTGTCGAGTCGAAGTGCGGCGGTGAAGTAGCGGTTGTAGGGCAGCCTGGCGACCTAGCAGCCCCTCGGTGTAGATGCAGAGGCAGTGGCGGCACGGCAGGTGGCTTCCCGTCACTGGCTGCGTCCCTCCAGATCGGATTAGGGATTTCAGAGGAACCGTAGCTCAGGCGAACCTCGTGACTTGAGCCGCTGACCCCCACCTCTATTTATTGCGCAGTGTGACAGGGCCCCCCGATCAGGGTGCGGATCAAAGGCCCAACTGGGCCGTTGTGCCCAATTTGGGATTAGAGATCAATCTAACAATCTCCCCCTTGATCTCCTACCATCTTTCAATTTCATATCATTTACTTTTATTCATTCCATTACAGATTAGCGCATAGAGCATGTTTCATCGTCACAGTCAATTGCCGATAGGTTTAACAGCTACAACACACCACTCTGTTCTGAAATAGATACTAAACTTTGAGCCTTCTTTTGTCCAGGAATTATAGGCTTTCCCTTAAACCCATGCCGGCTACATGTTCTCTGAACACGTTGGGTGGTAAGCCTTTTGTAAGCGGATCCGCGAGCATATTTTCGGTACTTATATGCTCAAGACTTATGACATAATCACGGACTTTATCTTTCACAACATAATACTTTATGTCAATGTGTTTGGCAACACCACTTGACTTATTGTTGTGAGCATACTGTACTGACGGATTATTATCACAGTATAACTTAAGTGGTCTATAGATGTCGTCACCCACCTTCAAACTGGGCATGAACTTCTTTAGCCAGTTCACCTGCCTCATAGCACGCTACAAACTCGGCATACATTGTGGACGATGTAGTGACGTTTGCTTTGAACTTTTTCATGAAATAGTTCCCCCTACGAGAGTGAATACATATCCAGACGTAGATTTTCTATCACCTCCTGCATAATCAGAATCTGAATATCCCACTATATGGAGTGAATCAGATCTTCTATACGTCATCATGAGGTATTTCGTTCCTTGCAAATAACGCAAGACTTTATTTACTAATTTTCAGTGTTCTATTTCAGGATTGCTCTCGAATCTGCCAAGTAACCTAGTAACAAATGCCAAGTCAGGGCGCGTACATACTTGAGCATATTGAAAGCTTCCGATAACTGAAGCATATGTAACCGTTTTCATTTGATCGATCTCATATTGGTTCCTGGGGCATTGAAAATCTCTATATCTGTCGTCCTTGACTACAGAAGCAGGTGAGGGACTATATTTATGCATACTGAATTTTTTTAAGATCCTTTCTATGTATGCTTTTTGTGACAGTCCTAATACCCCTTTACTTCTATCTCGGTGAATCTCGATCCCTAAAACGAACGAAGCTTCACCAGATCTTTCATATCAAATTTTGAGGACAAAAACTTCTTTGTCTCCAGCAGTAGACTGACATCACTACTAGCAAATAAGATATCATCCACATACAGGACAAGGAAGATAAACTTTCCATTCTTAAACTTTGCATAGACGCAATTGTCCTCAACATTCTATTTAAACCCAAAATTCCTTATTGTATGATCAAACTTCAAGTACCACTGTCTTGAAGCTTGTTTTAATCCATAAATAGATTTCTTTAGGCGGCATCCCATTCGTTCTTTTCCTTCCATGACAAAACCTTTCGGTTGTGCCATGTAAACATTTTTCTCTAAGTCCCCGTTGAGAAATGTCGTCTTTACATCCATCTGATGTAATTCTAAATCGTAATGTGCCACTAATGTCATTATGATTCTGCGATATAGTTTGAAGGTGGTTGACGACATATATAGACCACTTAAGTTATACTGCGATAATAATCCGACAGTACAGTATGTTCACAACAATAAGTCAAGTGGTGCTGCCAAACACAGTGAAAGATAAAGTCCGGGATCATGTCATAAGTCTTGAGCATATAAGTACCGAAAAGATGCTCATGGATCTGCTTACAAAAGGCTTACCACCCAACGTGTTGAGAGAACATATAGCCGGCATGGATTTAAGGAAAAGCCTATAATTCCTGGACAAAAGAAGACCCAAAGTTTCATATCTATTTCAGAATAGAGTGGTGTGTTGTAGCTGTTAACTCTATCGGCAATTGACCGTGACGATAAAATATGCTCTATGCGCTAATCTATAATGGAATGAACAAAAGTAAATAATATGAAATTAAAAGATGGTAAGAGATCAAAGGGAAGATTGTTAGATTGATCTAACACAAACACAAGATTGACATCTTTTCGCAGCTAAAGTGTTTTAAAACCCTTTGGAAACTCACAAATTTCATAGAAATCTTGTAAGATGAATTTCGTATGACAAAAAACGTGGGAAACAACAAAAACTCCAGCAATCCAAAGGTGCTCTTAAAATACTAGAAAAATACAACTAGCTGAACTGAATAACCGCATCAGCATAGTTTCCTGAGTCTAATCTGTAAACTCTCAGGCCTGATCGAAGAAGAAATAGAATGTACATGGCAGCATGCTCCGGTGTGCATCCGTCTTATTGCATCCTAGCACACTAAAGTTATTCCAGCCGATCTCGGTCGTCGGTACTGAGTGATCCTCCGTGCTGATTTCACAAACGCACTGCAAACTGTTACAAATATCTCGTACCGGATGATCTCATTCTCATCCTAAGCAGCTCATGGGATTCCTCATCAGTCAAGCCACAACCGCACAATCTCTCGTACGTGGGAGTTCCTCCCCGCATGGCTGCATGCACGGGAACTTCCCACGGCCACGGGAGTTCCTCCCATATGGCTGCATGCATAGGAACTTCCCACGGCCACGGGACATGCGCATGACTAGACGTTGCGGTAACTTGACGGATGAGTTTACTCCCCGACCCTCCTCTTATATTTACTACAACTAAAAAGAACAAAGTGTAGATATTTTTTTTGTGCGATATTTATTTTGGTTCGTTCATATGCCCACGCCTACGATCCCACGACGTCTTAATTACTGATTGATAGTGTCATTCTCCTTGATTGAATATTGTCTGTCATATGATAAAGGAATCACGGCAAAATAAGAAGTAGAAAATTATTGTGCTATCCATATACATATTGCATGTTTGCATGCACTAGCATACATGGCAATGAGCAAAAGGAAAGAGAATTAACACAAAAGAAAAGAGAATTAAGACAAAAGGAACCTCTTTGCATTTCTGAGAACCTTGCCAAATCTGCCTACATTTATTTACTTTCCCTCTTTGCATTTGCAAAAGGGACAGCCTTTTCCTCCTTTCATTTGGTTTCACGCTAACGTGTTTCATCGCTCTCGCTTGCTGTTTCTTGCGTGAACCATAGTTGATGTCATCTGTCTTCTATGGCTTAGCCTCCCAATCCCAAGAGAAGGTCCCTACCTCTCCCTGACTGAAGATCTGAACTGCCAGAGGATATCCTCGAGCCTATCGGGCAGCGTCTCGCGTCAGGCCATGATACGGCGTCCTTCCGATCCGCTTGCTCCCCATGGCGCGTCGCCGTCCCGTTCACGACCTTCGGGCCGCTCCTGCTGCCCCTGTTCGACCCCGACTCGGACCGCGTCGGCTTCTACTGTGTCCCAAAGAAGAAGGTCTTGTCCAAGAGGCTGCCTGATGTGCACGGCAAAGTGGCGTGCGGCTCCTCGTGTGGGTGGCTGGCGCTCATGGACGAGGCGGCGTCCGTGATGCTGCTGAATCCATTTGCGGGTGTCCGCGCCCCCCACGTTGAGCTCCCACCAGCAGGCGAACATGTCGCGGCGGCATCCTTATCGAAACACGTGTCTAGGGTCCACGGCCGGTGGGTCCTCCATCCCACCAATGGCTACGGGGACGCAGATGCCACAGGTAGAGCCATAAAGCTAGAAGACATGAGGGACGTGTTCTTCCATGAGATCGTGCTGTCGGCGTCGCCTGATGCTGCCGGCCGTGAGTGCGTGGCCATGGCCATGCTTGGGTGCTCCACGGAGGTCACGTTCTGCCGGGTTGGAGGCGACAGCGCATGGACGCTGCTCGACATCAAACTGGAGTTCTCCGTGGGGTCCATCGTCCACTACCAAGACAAGTTCTTGGCGATCGACTGCACTGGAGAAATCTCCGTCTGCAGCAGCAACGCCGCCGACGCTACTCCAACCGCTACGCTGCTGCCATCGCTGTCGCCACCTGCGGAGCTCTGCCACCGCAACTACCTAGAATCAAACGTTGAGCTGCACATTGTGGGTGCCATAGTGAGCACATTCCACGAGACACAAAGCTTCACCTACAGCAGTGCGATCTACAAGTGCAACCTCCACGACCGTACGTCGGAGTGGTCCAGGGTGAGGGACATCAGTGACCAGACACTGTTCATGTCTAAATATTTCAACGAAAGCTTCAGTGGAAGAAGTGTATCCAAGTACAAGGAGAACATAATCTACATGTCTGAGCCATTGTATGGGGATCCATACGACTTGGTCCATCGACTGGAGATTGTTGATATTGCCACCGGCGCATCCGAAGTGAAGCCCGTCCAGGAAAAGATGTAGGGTTCCAAGGCTCTAGGTTGGATTCGACCGAATCTCTGGAAGCTCTAGAGTTTGTGAGCCTGTGACGTCGCGCACTCCGTGACTATGTTAAATTCATAAACTTTGATTTTTGGATTACATGTCACTTTAACATTGGTATTTAATTTAACAGTATTGTTATCTTATCGTGCGATCCGTGTGTTTTTAGTATAAATTGTTAGTTATCCTATAGCAACGCACGAGCACGCTACCTAGTTGTGTATATAAATACCATCAATGATCAATAGAAAGGACTCACTGGTTCATTTGTCATTCTATTGTCTCTTTTACATTACTCATAATTACTACTCGCAACACGTTATTGGCACTTTGCTCCTTGCTTCTTCCTTCCAAGAGGAAGAAGATTAAGCATCGCCAAACAACTAGCTGTTAGGGAGTCTGTTCCTCCTGCAACTCTCATTCTTCAGCTGGTCATGATGGCATACCATCGCGTTTGGGCTCAACTTCGCTCACCATCGGATCCAATGGGAACTCCTCCAAGACCTCTATGATGTTCTTGGTGAGCACCTCGGTGACCGCCTTCGTGGCCAACACCCACTACGTAAAAAACGGTTTGTAGCAAAGGGACAAATTTTTTGTAGGGGCGGCTAGTGATGGAGCCGCTCCTACAGTGGCGTGCTCGGGAGCCCAGAGACTAGCCGTCCCTACAAATGGAACAACAGGGGCGGCTGCTTATACGAGTCGTCCCTACAAATGGGTCGGATTTGTAGGGGCGGCTCACTCACCAGCCACCCCTGGTATTGCTATTTATAGGGGCGGCTGGTAATTGAGCCGACCCTATAAATGCCCGCGTATAAATACCTCTAATTTGTAGGGGCGGCTCAATCACCAGCCGTCCCTACAAATGACCCACATATAAAGCAAACGGCAGCATCTTCTGTCTCCTCGGGTCACTCACTCCAACCCGTGAAAGAAAGGTGGGGAGACCTTGGGCACCTCCCAAAAATTGCTCTACTAAGGGGGGAAAGTTTTGGTCTCAAATCCTTTGGTGGAGAGGTTGTAGATTGTAAGAAAATGCTATTCCACAGTTTTTTGAAGTTTTAATGGTTGGTTAGTGAGTAATTAGAGTTTTGTTTTTCTCTCTCTTCTATGGTGCTTAAGCTAATTATGAAGCAAATTAGACCCAAGTTTTGAATGTACTAGGGTAAATTAGGGAGGGGAACAAGATCATACCCTTATTTGGTCAATGTTTCTTGATTTTAGTGAACAATTAGTTAGTTTTATGGATGTTTCATGTGCATGTAGATCTAGATCTAGGATTTGGTTTTTTTATTAATTTCGGTTTTGTAAATTTGTGTTTGATGAAATTGGACTAGGGTTTGCATGAAAGATATTAGGTAAAATATAATTGTTGCTAATTGTTGTCTTTGAAATTGTTTATTGTAATCAATAAATATGTATTTTAATTATTTATGGATAAATGGACCATTAATTAATTTTCTTCTACCATGGTGTGTTTGTATGCTTCATGTAATTATATTTGATTTATATTCATATATATCTGAAGTATATACAATTATTCTCAAGTAATTATTAATTTGATTCATTTTTATATATATCTAAATAAGTAGTCCTTTAATGTTTGTTTTGTTGTTGTTGTAAAAGATGGAGTATAGGAACTCTTGGATGTATGGTTCGTTAAGGTTCAAGGCAGGTTTCCGTGAAGAGGTGGATAAATTTATTGAAGCAGCAAAGAAGCATGCAACGACATTGACAGAGAATAACGATACAATTATTTGTCCCTGTAAAGATTGCAAGAACCGTATGGTATGGACAGATGTGACTATCATCAGATCACATTTGATTATGCGAGGATTTGTTGAGGACTACACAATGTGGATTTATCATGGTGAAACGGTTATTGTTAACGACGAGGATGAGGAGGAATACGACGACGAAATCCTAGAATCCCTGTCCCAATATTCAGCAAAGCTTGATGCACGAATAGATTTTAAGTTTGGCAATGAACAAGGTGGTGATGCTGGTGGTTGGGATGGTAACGACGAAGGTGGTGCCAAAAATGATGGTGGAGCACGTGTCAGGGATGAAGATGATTTGGAGGACATGATTCGAGCCCTTGGATCAGAGATTTTACTAAATAGCCCAAAAGGTCTAGAAAATATGAAAAAGGTGACAAAAGCATCGAAGGAGACTGTGTATGGTGTTGAAAAGGGTTGTCCAACACATTGGACATTGCTACGTTTTGTGCTTGAGCTACTCATCCTGAAGGCTAAGTACGGCTAGTCAGACTGTAGTTTCAATGATCTATTGCATCTCCTGTCATGGGTGCTGCCACAATCAAACTCAGATCCCGCCAACACATACCAAGTGAAGAAGGTCATAAGTCCATTGACAATGGGGGTTGAAAAAATCCATGCATGCCCCAACCACTATATACTTTTTCATGGCGAAACGTTCAAGTCACTGGATAAATGTCCCCGGTGTGGGGCCAGCCAGTACAAGAACAATGACTTTTACGGTGGGGATGAAGCATCTACGGGGAAAAAGAGGAATAAGAAGGGTACAAAAAAGGTGGTGCAAGAATCTCAGCCCCTAGAGGACACTCCATTAGGCAACGATGCAAAGCAGAGAAGAATTCCTGCCTTAGTAATGTGGTACCTGCTAGTGACCGATCGCTTGAGACGTATCTTCCTAAACCCTAAAGAAGCCACACTCATGACATGATGGGATGATGAGCGCAAGGTGGATGATGATAAGATTGCACACCCGGCTGATTGTAGTTAGTGGCAAAGGTTCGATGAGAAGCACAAAGAATTCAACGATGACCCAAGGAATGTATGGTTTGGCTTGAGCACCGATGGAATGAATCCCTTCAATGAGAGGATGAGCGACCACAACACTTGGCCAGTGATCTTGACCATGTACAACATCCCAACGCGGTTGTGTCAGAAGAGAAAGTACCTTCTCCTCACTATTCTTATTTCTGGCCCTAAACATCTAGGCATTGATATAGACATGTTCCTTGAGCCTTTGATGCAAGAAACGGAGGCATGGGGAGCCGATGTACGATGCGTTCCGAAAGGAGGACTTCATATGTTGAGCAATAATATTTGTTACTACCAATGATTACCTCGCGCTGTTTGCTTTGTCTGGATAGATCAAAGGGAAGACGGGATGCTTGGTTTGCTTGGATGGTACTACATGGGTGTACCTGGATGCATCCAAGAAGATAGTCTACCTAAGGAACCAACGCTTCTTAAAGACAAGTCACAAGTATCATAGCAAATTGTTCTTTAGATTTTATGACAACACCCTAGAGATTGAACCCCCTCTGGAGACGTCATAACGGAGAACACGTGTATAGAGGCCTTGGCCTATGGATGCGCAGAGACCGTCTCCTTGGAGGACGCTTTTGGGGACACCGCCATGCTAACGTAGTGGTCGCCGCACCAACGTCCCGACCCTCTGTGGCATCGGTAGCCGTGGAGCCACTGGCACGGTGCCATCGGTAGTCTGACACCAGTTTTGGCAAAGGCGACACTGACTCTAGCAGCACCGACTACGCCGCTGTGTCCTCTGCACGACTACGGCCCATGCCCACCGCAAGCTTTGGCCTGGCTCCATCGACGGCACCAGACACTACTGGCCCATCCAATAGGGCACGACAGCCGCTGGTCGTTGAGCCGGCATCATCGATCCGGTCCCCGGTGAGGATGGTTGCTGAGCCGGCCCTCCCGGTGCCGACTCCTCCATCACCGGTGAGGGTGGTTCACGACCCCTCCATGACTTAAGCATCTCCACCGATGAGGGAGGCACGCATGTCGGCTCCAACTTCATTGCTGATGTACGCACACCATCCCAGTACAGAGAGTAGCCTGGCCGTACCACCACCAGCTCCTCCCGCACCACCATGGGCACACACCAAGGCCACCCCAGCTACAAACCGACACCCGGGACTCCACTGCATGTGGATCAATGTCCCCCACAGGCCTTTAGCTAGGAACCTCCCCAACAGCCAAGGAGGCAGCGCAAACTACCTCTCCTCTAGCGAGGATGAGGGTTGTGCCCCTTTGGCCTGAGCGCCCTAAAGGGGAGGGGGGCGGGAGGGCTAGCAGGCGATAGGCAGCCACACCCGACGGTGGTAGTGGCAGCCGACTCCCCGTGCCCATGGCCAGTAGCAGCGGTTGGCCCAGCGTGGCCCCGAGCCCATGGCTGCGGCCTCCTCTTGTGGTTGGCTCCCGCACCAGTGGTGGCTCGCTGGCGCCTGCGCAGTAGGCCTGCTCCCCGATGACGGTGGCTGGTCCTCCAGAAGCCAGCGGCGGTGGCCACCTGGTGGAGGTAGTTAGGGTTTGGCAAACCCGAACCGCCAACTTATATACCATGCGCCCCCACCCCATCTGATGGGCTAGATGGCCAGCCTAGGCCTAGGTTGGGGCCTGTGAGCTCTCGGCCTGGGCCAAAAGTTATCTTCATGTTTTTTTATTAACTGCAATACTTGTATTACTTTTAAAGTTTTCTACTGCACTTACATCAGTTTAGTTACTCTAATTACTTACAGTTTTAGACCCCTGATGTAGCCTTGCATAGTTGCATTGTAAATATTTTTTTAACCTTGCATTGTTAATACAAATTCTGTACTTGTTCAATGAGTTTTGCTTATTGCAATTCCCTTATGCAAATGCTATGGTTAAATTTTCTCTCTTTTGGAACTTTGATTCACACGGTGTGACCTTTGTTTATTATCGAATTGGCAAACACAAGGTAGTACAAACAGTACTATTGCAGGATTTATTCCTCAAAGTGCTCTTCCAATTTGACTACAAACATACAAGGAATGCATCTTGATGTGAAACAATTAAATTAAATAAGGTCTACACCTTCGTGGTGATTACCTTAGTTCCACAAATAGAGAAAATCCCTTTATCTAATTCAAGTTTACCTTGATTATTCGCATTTTGCATTCAATTATTACAAAACCATGCCTGTGATTTTTAATTAAGTCTATGGCAACACACATGTAGGAACTATGGCCAGCCGAGAGTTTGAGGCACTTGCTCTCGATGGACACAACTTCCCTTTGTGGGCGATGGATCTCAAAGGGAGTATGTCATTGTGCGAATGTATCAGACAATTGTAGCTCTCCAACAGGGTGTAGCTCCTTTGGTTGAACATCTCAAGTACAATGCCTTATTTATAATAAGGAACCACATCCATGCAGATCTCAAGGCTGAGTATCTAATGAAAGAGGACCCATGTGCTCTTTGGCTTGCTCTCCAACAACAGTATGAACAACAAAAGGCAGTCCTCCTACCAGAGGCTACCCATGAGTGGAACCACCTCTCCATATATAGGATTTCAAAGCCGTTGGAGAGTTAAACATTGTTGTGCACAAACTCACTTCCAAACTGAAGTTTTGTGAGAAGGAACCTACTGATGCAGAGAAAATTGAGAAGACATTGTCTACCATGCTTCCCGCACATATGATCCTTCAACAACAATACCGTCAAAGGGGTTTCACTATTTTATTCTGAGCTGATTAAGGCATTGCTTCAGGCAGAAAGGCATAATGAGCTCCTCATCTAGAACTCCGACCAGTGCCCGGTGGGTGCCAAGCCTTTGCCAGAAGTACATGCTAGCGCTCAGAAGAAAACACAAAAGGGTACTACCAACAATGGCAATCCTAGAACCTCTAATGGCAAGAACAAGCGCAAGAGACATCGTAAGCTTCGTGGTGCTAAGGGAAAGGACACTTCTAAGTCGAACAAAGACAAGTCTATCACTTGTGAAAGGTGTGGTTGCTACAACCACCCGACTCGGAAATGTCGCACCCCAAAGCACTCAGTGGACTTGTACTTGA
Source organism: Miscanthus floridulus (assembly GCF_019320115.1). Lineage (NCBI taxonomy): Eukaryota > Viridiplantae > Streptophyta > Magnoliopsida > Poales > Poaceae > Miscanthus > Miscanthus floridulus. The sequence continues at coordinate 28,782,606 of NC_089587.1, read as the reverse complement.
ATTCCGTGGGACGTGGACGCTCCAACCAAGGTGGACAACAGTTTGTAGCACACTTCAACTCTCAATCTGATGCCAACGCACAGGAAGCCCTAGGGTGCTCCAACTCCGCCCTAGTGGAACCAAGCAACACCAAGGCTATTCCTCCACCTGGTGGCAAAACAGACGACATAGACAATATGATCTTAGAATACACTTCTGAAGATCTATTTGGAGACTATGATTAGGCTCCTAGTCTTTGAGATACTTAATTATCATTATGCCCCATGCATTGTAATAAATATTGTTCTTTATTTTTATGTCATCCAGCACATTTGATATTTTCGTTGTATTAAGCACATTTAATATCTATGTGATGTAAATATTCTATATTTATTTGTTGAGAGTTTTATTTTAATTCTCCATTTAAATATAGATTGTAAGTGAGTCCATCTGATAGAGGAGGAAATGTGCCTAGTGGACAGTGGTACCACTATCTCTATAGTCAAGGAAATAAAATATTTCCAAACTATCGATGCTATAATAGTAGGCTCTGGACAGGCCACTATTATGCTCCCTATGGGTACATTGATAATAATTGAGGATGCACTCTTGTATCCTGATTCAGCTCATACCCTATTGAGTTATAGAGATATCCAAAAAATGGGTTCCATATTGAAACTCATGATGACAATAATGAGGAGTCCCTTCTCATTACAAAGGACAAAGGATATTGCAAAGAGACACTTGAAAAAGTTCCCTCACACTCGTCTGGACTGTACTATACATATATTAAACCCGTACAACATGTTGCATACAAAGTAATTTTCCATAATGTTAATGCATTCCAAACATGGCATGATTGCCTTGGTCACCCTAGCATAGGGATGATGAGGAAAATTACAAATAATTCTGTTGGTCACACTCTAAGTGATGCAAAATTTGCCCAATCTTTGGATTTTACATGCACCGCATGTGCCATTGGAAAATTAATTTTGAGGCCCTTTTACCTGAAAATTCGAGCCGAGCCGCTCAAGTTCCTTGAACGCGTTCAAGGTGACATATGTGGTCCCATTCAACCTTTGTCTGGACCGTTCAGGTACTTCATGTTTCTAATAGACGCATCCATAGGATGGTCTCATGTGTGCCTTCTTTCCACACGGAACCATGCATTTGCTAAATTATCTCTCAAGTTATCAATCTTAGAGCACAACATAGTCAATTAGAATGGATAATGCCGCTGAATTTTCCTCTCGTGCCTTCGAAGATTATTGTATGGCCTTAGGAATTTAAGTTTAGCACTCGGTCCATATATCCATACTCAAAATAGGTTGGCCGAATCTCTCATCAAGATAATCAAACTTATTGCAAGACCTTTACTACAGAATAGCAATCTACCAACCTCATGTTGGGGTCACGTAGTCTTACACGCTGCTGACTTGACTCAATTGCGTCCAACTGCATACCATGCACCTCCCCATTGCAACTTGTATGTGGAAATCCCCCAAGTATTTCCCATCTGCAAAAGTTCAGTTGTGCTACATACCTACCGATCTCACCACCGCAGTGTACATCTATGGGCCCTCACAAGAACTTGGGGATCTATGTGGGATATCAATCTTCGTCGATCATAAAATACCTAAAACCCCTCACAGGGACCTATTAATGGTCCGGTACGCTGATTGTATCTTCAACGAAGATCATTTCCTGGCATTAGGGAAAGAATTAAAAAACCACAAAGAGTGCTAGGAAATTAATTGGGATGCCACAAACATCTCCAACTCTGGTCCTTGTACCTCACAGACTGAGCTCCAAGTTTAGAAAAATCATTAATTTATAACACATTGTAGAAGAAATTCTATATGGACAAATCATTATCCCAAATCATTATCTCTCCAAAACCCCTATGGTTGTTCGGTCTTTAGAAATGGAGACTGGTCAATTCAGACCATGGGATGTTGGAGAAGAAATTCTAGGACCTGAAGTTCCATATCTTAGTGTCGTTGGAGCGCTCATGTATCTTGCAAATTGCACCAGACCTAATATTGCATTTGCAGTGAACTTGCTAGCTCGACCAGCGCTACTCCTACTAAATGACATTGGACAGGAGTAAAACATATCCTCATATATGTGAATATAATGGTACTAGAGATCTTGGACTATTTTTCAAAAGGGGCCCAAATTCTGATATGGTTAGATACGCTAACACTAGATATTTATCTGATCCCCATAATGGCATATCACAAACAGGCTTTGTGTTTTTACACAATGGAACATTGATTTCATGGAAGTCTTTCAAACAAACTTTGGTGACTATATCCACAAATCATTCTGAGATAGTTGCACTATATGAGGCCTCACGTGAATGCGTTTGGCTTCGTAGAATGATTAACCACATACAACAGTCTTATGGTATCGGTGTCATCGACCCACCAACCAGATAATGCGGCTTGTGTTCCACGGATGCATACATGTTCTATAAAAAGCAATATCACCGAGCATACTTCTCCTAAATTGTTCTATCCTCATGAATTACAACAGAAAGGAGAAATAAATATATTGCAAACCAAATGACGTGATAATCTCATTGATTTGTTCACTAAGTCCCTGCCAACTTCCTCATTTGAGAAATGTGTTAAAGGAATTGGTATGCGATGACTTAGAGATTTGCATGGTCTAGCGGGAGAATCTCCTAGATATTAGCTTGTCCAAAGCATCATATTGCACTCTTTTCTTTTTATAAGTTTTTCCTCATAAGGTTTCTCGCAGAAAGTTTTTAATGAGGCAGTATTAACTTAAGCATATGTCATATTTCTTGTCTTCCCCACATGAGTTTTTAAAGGGATATCAAAGACATATATTGTCCTCTAAACTATACATGAGTTTTCTCCGAAAAAGTTTTTCTCATATAAGTTTACAATGAGGCAATAATCATTATATGCTATATCTTTCTCCTTTTTTCTCCATTGGGTTTTGAGTTTTTAATGGCATATCTACAAGTATTCTTCCTCATTTTTATCCTGCTGGAATTTTTGGAGGAACAATACCATTCACTACGTGAAAAACGGTTTGTAGTAATGGGACGAATTTTTTGTAGGGGCGGCTGGTGATAGAGCCGCCCCTACAAATGGAACAGCAGGGGCGGCTGCTGATACGAGCCGCCCCTACAAATGAGTCTGATTTATAGGGGCGGCCCACTCACCAGCCACCCCCAATGTTGCTATTTGTAGGGGCGGCTCAATCGCCAGCCGCCCCTACATATCACTGTCCGGCTCCGATATATAAAATAACACCCAAACCCTAGCCTACCACACCAACGCCTCTCCTCTCAGCAGTCCGCCTCCCGTCCCCTCGCAGCAGTCCGCCTCCCCTCTCAGCACACCGACGCCTCTCCTCTCAGCAGTCCGCCACTCATCCCCTCTCGTCTTCCTCGTCTCCCCCACGCGACAGATCCAGCGCTCCTCGTTCGTGCGCCCCTCATGGTCGTAGATCAGGCCATCTCCTATCGCTGCCGGCTTGCGGAGGCTGCGAGTCGCCATGGCCGGCCTCGGTCGTCTCCGACCAAGTCCCGTTCCTGGGGCTGGCCTCCTCTCCGTTCCTCGTCAAGTCCAAGCCGGCTTTGTTGCAGAGCTAGTTAACCAGCAGAGCTAGATGGCAGATGCAGATCGCTTGCTTCTCTATGGTTTGACTTTTGGAGTCACCATTTCAGTTCGCTTCGTGTGTCTCTGTGTGTGACAGCTGCAGATTCTCGACGGAGATGGATGGGGTTCTGCAAGCCGCGGATGCCAAGGACTAGGTTTACAAGGGGGAAGGCGCCGCGAATCTCATCCTCAGCTACACCGGCTCGTCCCCTTCCATGGTATGCGCTGAGTAGGTTCTTACTGAGTGTGCCCGCATCGATCACTTGGCTTTAGGGGTCTCTATGTGTGATTCGCGGGTGCAACCATTGAGCCCTAGATCCAGTACCCGGTCGAGCAAGTGATGAAACATGGATCAGGGACGCTCACGTGGTTGCTTGAAAATTAAGCATACGTTACTTTTCCATGATTGTGCATTTTGTGACCATGCATATGTTTTTTTTCCTGAATATTGATGGGATATGTTTGGGAGGAAGCATTGTTTCACTTTGATGATAAGGATGTTATTTCACTTGTTTTCAGCTTGGCAAGTTACTGCGGGTCTAGAAGATTCTAAACGACAAGTCACAGCAGGCACCAAGTTGTATGGTCTTCTCAAGTCATGAGCAACTCCTGTGGGGCCATATCCCAGAATTGGTTGAGTCTATCAAACAAGATTGCTTGGCTCAAGCCTACGCAGTGCATGTTATGAGCCAACATCTGGGTGCCAATCATGTCGATGGTGGGGTATGGTTTAGGTTCAGTTCATTTATGTCCTGTTATTGTGATTTTGATTGGTAACATATCGACAACCTTGACACTTGGGATCAGATTCAGTTCACTTATGGAAGAAATTGGAGAATTGCTATAATTTCCTTATAATCACCCCTACTGAAATAGAAATAGCATGGCATCAATGTGCATACTATTGAATTCTGACATGAATATGCTTTATTTCATCATTTGTTGCTGATTCCAGTAGGCACTACTCTTTGGATTTTCATGACTAGACAAATAAATCATGCTATCTTTCCATGACGCAGGTTCGTGTACGTGTTTCTAGGGATTTTCTGGAGCTTGTTGAAAAGAATGTTGTTAAGATCAAAAAATATGATTGATTAAGTAAGGTCCAGAGCTCAATTCATTTCTCATGCCCGATGTTTTGATGAAACGCTGTGCAGCAAGACTTTTGCTTAACTTGTTATTTCTATTTGCATTAGATGAACAGTCACCTTCTTTGTCTATAAAGATCTTCGAATTTGCAGTTCTAATAGGTTTAAATTTGCAACTGTCACTTACAACAGCCCAATCGGTAGCATCAACATGGGTAGAAACTGGCTTGTTTTCTCATTGATTCATAACTTAAACTCTTGGTTAAACCTCTAGAACATGGTTGGTGTCTTCAAATGCAACTGGTCCTGAGGCCGTAACCTGAAATCATTGTAGTTTCCTCTTAGTTCTTTAGATATTTCCAAAACTCTATATTAGATTGAATTTATGTTTGCTTACTAAGTCTTTCTTAATCTCAGGTAATCCTACGGGTAGCAGCTGCATAGCTGTAGAGATAAAGGTACTTTGCAAGCTTCCTCTTCTATTCTTATTTTTTCATTTCTGATGTATATTTCTCCTTCACCATTTGACTTCTTTTTGGCATGCTTTACCTTGCAGGCCAAATGTGGGTTTCTGCCATCATCAGAATATATATCAGAAGATAACTCTATCAAGAAACAAGTAACGAGATATAAGATGCATCAGCACCTCAAATTTCATCAGGGTGAGGTATGTAGATTGGAATGCTTGATCCAATATAGAATTCCACTCTCTTTTGCACACTTGAAAAAAACATCCATCGATGATACGGACTTTATCACAATACCTTAAGGCTTGTTATTTACGGCACTCTTGTAATACTATACCGTCTCTTGCTTTTTGACTTCAGGTTGATTCCCATTACATTCCTGTTGATGCCATACTCCAGTTAATTACTATTCCTATTGATTTCATCTGTCACTGCTGCTAACTGAAGTACTTGTGCAGTTTCTAGATGTGATTGTTAGCGCGGATGATATTCAAGATGATCAAAAGGCAAGGATATGTAAAAAGCTTGGGGAAACTGATAAGGTTTGTCCGACTAAAATTACAGTACTACAGTTCTCATGTCCATCCTTTTCTTGTTTCCCATGACTTGTACTCTTCTAAAGGGAAACCTAGAACTTATTTCTTCCACATGACTTGTTCAGAAATAATATGATGTTGAAGCCTGCCATACTAGAGTTGCATGTTTTTATCTTGTAGCAAGTCTCTGAACTGTATCCACAGATGTATCACATACTAAAACTTCTATAGTATCTGTAATGTTACATTTCTCACATTTCTCACATTTCTAATTTGCAGATAGCTGATGCGATTGAGAATGAGAAGGAAGTTTCCAAGGCGTTTCAAATCTATAATGTCGATAGAGCTGTCTGTGGTCGGGTAGCAGGTGTGTCTGGAGAAGAATAAGAGCTCATAGTATTATTTTTTCCTGATGTGTAGCTATTAGATCTAGTTGAGTACTTGACTACATTCATTTTTAGTCTTCGCAAAGCATCTGAAAACTTGTCTCAGATTTGCTTATCAAGCCTGACCAACGCCCATCCTACATGTACAAGTTCAGACACAGATAAGTCATGATGGAGTTGTGCATGAAAAATATATGTTCTGGTCGAATTTGAATTGTAAATTTAATTTTTTTTGACAGAAAAATGATTTGTAGGGGCGGTTGGTACTGTAGCCGCTCCTACAAATCAATTTATAGGGGCGGTCTGGGAACACCAGCCGCCCCTACAAATCGATTTGTAGGGGCGGCTACAGTACCAACCGCCCTACAAATCGATTTGTAGCCACCCTTTCATAGGGGCGGCTGGCAAAACCGCCCCTACATAGGGTTACCAGCCGCCCCTAGAAACGTTTTTCTACGTAGTGATTCATTGATCTCAAGGATGGATTCGATCAAGGGGGAGTGTTATCTTGTACCGGATGATGTCACCCTAACCAGCTCATGGCCGGGATTCCTCATCGGTAAGCCACAACTGCACAATCTCTCATATGTGGGAGGTTCTCCCCGCATGGCTGCATGTAGGGGAACTTCCCACGACCACGGGAGATCCTCCCATATGGCTGCATGCATAGGAACTTCCCACAGCCACGGGACGTGTGCACGAGGCACGACTAGACGTTGTGGTGACTTGACGGATGAGTTTCCTCCCCGAACCTCCTCTCATATTGTTTATGTAATTAATACCACCAATGATCAATGGAAAGGACTCACTGGTTCATTTGCCATTATATTATCTCTTTCACATTACTCGCGATTACTACTCACAATGCAAACAAGTGGAGAAAAGTGAGAAGACGGGAACCTTTTTTCAGTTATTAGACTACTATAATTAGCATGATTGATTCGTTCCTTGCTGTGCGCCCGTGTATCTTGCATGGCAATGCATGGCGCTGTTTAGGCGAGTCCAGATATGGTGGCTGGCCTCCTTCCTATTCTACCAGACATTTGTTTCCACAAGCCGGTATAATACGGAATAGAGGCGGCCACATATATGTACGTTTGCACCTTGATTAATTCAATCACTGAGTTATCTCGTGTATCATGGAATCAATTTGGTTCGTTCCACTCTACAGCTTCCGCAAACCTTAGCTACTCTGCCCATGGCTGATGATGCTGCGGCCGCCGTGCGCTGCGAACTAGAGCGCCGCATCGTCGCATTCTCCTCGGAAGAGCGCTAGGAGGCTGCTCGCCAAGAGGCTGCACATCTCGAAGCGGAGCACCTTGAGGCTGCCCGCGTGGACGACGAACGGCTCGATGCCGACGCCTGTGCCCTGGTGCTCACCGACAAAGTTGCAGCTGCCATCTCTGCTCTTCATGCCCAAGCCACGGCCATCCTCAACATGAAGGCCCTTGTGCCTGTCGTCCTCGACCTCAGTCGCCGCACTTCAATCGCTAGCCTGGCCTCTTACTCAACACTCTTGAGCGGTATGCCCTCGTAGACCACATGCTTTTCTGACGATGACCGCTCTGTGTTGGCGGTCCCTAATGATCAAATCCGACCGCCAATTAAGACTCAAACCAGTAGAAACAAGCAAACTTAGGCACATATGATATTTATACTCATATAGTTTCACATGTATTTAGAAGAACATTGTTTTGCAGGACACATATATAAATACCGTAGAAAACACGACAAAAGGCGTAATCCAGAGAAGAGTACTGTAGAAACACGCAAAGGAACAAGCAAAGGCCCAACCTACCCAGACAATTTGGGTGCCAAACCGCCCAAGGAGCAGCCCAGGCCCAACTAGCAGCCTGCCACGCGAAGACGGTGGCCAGAGGAGCTGGCCCTCGTAACTCGCTAGCTCGCTTGACTCACTCGTTAGTGGCTCGGCTCGAGCTCGACTCGTTTGAATTTTTAATTAACAAGCTAGCTCGAACCAGCTCAATTAATTAACGAGCCAGCTCGAGCTAGCTCGTGAGCCAAAATGAGCCAAGATAATTCACATGACAGCAACAACAATCGGCCCATATGTCTCTCGGTCTAGCCCAATACGATAAAACCCTAACCAATGCAACTTTAAGTAGTCCACACATTCCTCTGCCTGTGGTCCAACACAATTAAACACTAAAACCCTAGACCAATAGACACCATGGCCCCACCCGATCACCCCACCGGCCTACCCCCACGGCATGGAATTGATCAACGGATGATGATGGATCATCGTCATGTATGATAGCATACTTTCCATTGTAAAATTCATATGTATTTTTGTTTTTTCATTCTAAATATGCATGTGGTGTGTTTTGGTGCTTTGGCTCGCGAGACAAACGAGCTAGCTGGAGCTCGCTAACGAGCCGAGCCGAGCCGAGCTAGACTTTTGGCTCGTTTGTATAACGAGTCATAGTGAGCCGAGCCAAAACAAGCCGAGCTAGCTAGATATCCATCCCTAGCCGCACCAGGGGTGCGCCCGCACCCTCCTTTCCGCCTCTCGGCCCCACCTTCGATAGACGGTGCCATCAATGCTCCCCAAGGACGGTTTGCTACGGACCTCCGGAGAATATTCTTCCAAACCGCCCTTGGCACCTGTATAAGAGGAGGGGGAGAGCCCCCCCTCTCTCACACACACCTCATTTGGGTTTCACACCTCCACTTGTACTCTCTTTTATATTTTAGTAGTCTTTTGAGAGCAAGGCAAAGCTACCTTGGAGGGCTTGACTCCTTGGAGAGAGATCTTGGTATGAATAAGATGAATCATTTCTCCAAAGTCTTGCTCTCATTTTACAAATATAGACTTGCTTATGAACTAGAGTATAGTTCTTTTGTTATGATCATAGCATATGAACTAGCATATAGTTTCTATGTTATGAACTTAGCATATAGAACTTTATGCTTAACCATTCATATAACTTGTATGATTAGAATTAGAACTAAGTTGAGGTGGCAGTTCGTCGTTCCTTCAGGTTTGCCCATGTCCTATGCTTATCAATCCGTAGGGTCAGAGTCCCGGGGGATATGGGTAGTTTCTTTATACACGGGCATGGTGTGCGGGCATACGGGAACCTTCGGATGTGATGGTGCTCCACGGTTGAGGGGTAGGCGGCAGGTGGTGATAGCCCTATCCGTCCCTTGTAATCCCCCACGTTCGTATATTCGTATAGGAGTTCGAAAAGTCTCTCATGCTTGCTGGCAGACCAGTGCTCGAAGATCTCCATGTCCATCTTACACTTAGGTCTAGCTCTAACCATGTAATTTGTATGACTATCAACTATTCTTTGCATGGCTATATTAGAACAAGCCTGCTCCACTTAGAAACATTCTTTTATTCTTTCTTTCTCTTTTATCCTTGAGGTTGGCCCGAGTGTGTGTCCATGTCACACCCGATTTCGTAGAGCCAAAATCGAGTGCACATCACATGTGTGTCAGAATCAATTTCCACACATATGACTTGACATCATCAGTGATAATAAAAAATAGTGTACGAAAAAGAGTATAATATTTTTATTACAAAATCATCAGAATTTGAATTATTACAAGCGTAGCGTCTTAATAACATAAAAAGGCGAAGCATCAATGCCCTCCATAGGAAGGTCAATGATAGAACACGCGCCTAACACCCAGGAATGTCCTCCGGATGCCCATCCCAAGCTTCATCTTCTGAGCAGCCTTTAATTTTATTTAAGGAATAGCAAGGGTGAGTACTTGTCGTACTCAGCAAGTACAGGTGGGAAAATATGACATGCAGGGCTTAATAACAAGGACAAAATTGACTCGAGCTTACTGCAGATTAGAATTTTTAGTTGTCAAAATTGTATTAAAACAACCTGTATTTACTAAGTGAGTAAAGAGGTATCCCAAACCCTTAGTTAAATGAGAGTATCATTAATTATAAACAATTCCAAAGTTGCCATCTCCATCATCATTTGGCATAGCCATGTCGAAAACAAAACTGAGGTAGCCACCTGATCATCATAGGGCATAGCCATGCCCAGCAAGTTTCTAGAATTCCCATTTCTAAACATGTGAGATCCATTCTAATCACGTGAGGGTCTAGGCCGCTCTTATCTGTGAGCATGGCTGATATATTAGTTTTTACACTCTACAGATGTTGTCGGGGTTTGCAAGACCCACAACCACTTCCTAGGTGAGCGGATAGGGTTTCACTACGAGACGGTTCACAGTTTTGGCTAATAGGTGACAACACGCTAGGTTTCATCCTAGGTGCTGGTAACCACCCTCATAGGGAGCCCGAGTAGCCACTCGCGGTCTACCCTCATGAGACCCAATCTACCACAACTTAGTATCCATTACCTAGGCCCCCTCTTGCGCCGATCCCCAAGAAGCTATCACACTACTAGCAGAAGGTCTGCTAATATGTTAAGCCAGAGCCATAATAGCTTGGGGATGTATGGTAAATCATGGGTGGTTGCTCCATGAACTGGTCCTTAGGGAGGGCACACATAAGTACCCAAAAACCATAGGTACTCATTCCCCCTAGGTTGTAAAAGCCAACTTTTAATTAATCAACAATTGCAGTGAGCCATTAGTTAGGATTATTTCATCATGAAGTAAGTGTCAAGTGTCATTATAGGTTGGAGCAGCTAAGCACAACTATATTTACCCATGTAGAACCCCAGGTGCAAGGAAGGATCAAAAGGGGCTAGTCAGAGTCCTTATGGTTTAACAAATTAAGACACATGCATAAAAGTAGAGTGTAATTTAAGTTAAATAGGTAAATAATATGCTTCAAGGAATGTGCCTGCACTTGCCTTCCTCGAGGTTTGGCTGTGCGGGATACTATTGATCTAGTTCTCCTTCCCCCACAAACGGTTCCCCGTCTAAACACGTCAAACAATACATACAAAGCAAATATGAACTTAATTAGAAACATTACACCATTACATAGATTAGGCATAAACAAGTCTACCAAGCTATTCCATGCGTCAAGAGGAACTCGTGGGTTCGAGAACCACTGAAATCGGGGCTAAAACGGAGAAGTTATGCTCATTTTATGCTCCAGTGGCAAAACTATAAATAAACTGAACTATTTCTAGGTTTAAAATAAATAAAAACACAAATTCATTTTAAATTCTAGACTGCGGGTTGATTTAAGAAAAAGGCAGGGGCCTTTGTGGAAAATAGCCAGGGGTTGTCGGCCCGGCGCCACGTGGCGTGTAGTGAATGGGCGAGGCCGGTGGGCCGCGGTGGACCGGGTCCACCGTGGACTGGCGGCGCTTGGCACGGCGGTGGTGCAGTGCGCGACAAGGTGAGGCGGAGACAAGGGTGTGCTGCGCGTGAGGCGATGGACCTAGCAGGGTCCTTGCTGGCAGCATGGAGTGGCCGGAGGCCGCGTTGTGCACGGAGAGGTGGCTCGGCCTCGTCGGAGCAACTCTGGTGAGCCTTACCGGTGCGTAGAGAGGGAGTGGGGTGAAGGGAAGGGCACATACGGCTTCCTCACCTCAAGGCGGAGCTCGTCGGCATTCTCGATGTGGCTAGGAAGCAGCAAAGCGGGGGTTCGATGGCGGTGAGCTCGGAATGGTGACAATGGTGCGTGCGCTATGAGCTGAGTGAGCGAGAGGGCAAGTGAGTGGGAGGAAGTGATGAGGCAGTGGTGGTCACCCTTTATAGGGGCTCAGACTCACAGGCGAGTGGGTGAGCACAAGGCGCGGAGGGGCAGAGACGGCTGCGTGGCTATGCGCAGTCAAGGCGAGCACGTCTCTCAGGCTAGGGCGGCGATGGTGCTACGCGATCTTGCGCACACTACGGGAGAGGGTGGCGATGGCTAGGCGCGGGAGAGGCACACGGCGCTCGGTGGAGCGGCAGCGGTGCTACCAGGGCGAGCGCGGGGCGTGGGGATGGAAACGACCCTATAGCGGGGTCGCTGGCAAGTGGGCCCCACTCATCAGTGACCTTGCCGTGGGGGTCCTGCGTGGCAGCAAGAGGGAAGGGGAGGGCGCGGCTAGGCCATTGTTGGCTGGGCTGGTAGCGCGGCTTGGGCCGGTTGCGCGATCCTCAGCGGCTATGGGCCAAAAGCCAGGAAGAGGAAGTGGGGGATAAAAGAAAGGCTTTTCATTTTTCTAAAGAGATTTTTGGAAAGGATTTGTATGCTATTTGATATAAATGTGAACTAAACACACAAGTGCAACCATAAAAACTGTGCAGCGGCATGAATGCAACAACACATTGTTTCTACCTTATATTTCTTTTTTGATTAAATTCAAACTAATTCAAATAAATTCTAAATTTCAGAATTTGAAAATTAGGGTGTTACAAACCTACCCCCTTAAAATGAATCTCATTCTCGAGATTCGGATGGCGTCCCAAAAAGTTATGGGAAATCTACCTTAATTCATCTTCTCTTTCCTAGGTGGCTTCCTCCTCTGAGTGGTGCTTCCATTGCACTTTGGACATTCGGATGGTCTTACTCTTAGTGATGCTCTGAGTCGTTTCTAAGATCTTGACAGGTTGTTCCTCATAGGTGAGATTGTCTTTCACCTCTAGTTCCTCCAGGGGCAATTGTTCTTCTAGAATTGTTAAACATTTCGTGAGTTGTGATACATGAAACACATTGTGCACATCAGACAACCTAATGTAGAGTCAAGATAGCGGACTAGAGGGGGGTGAATAGTCTTTTCTAAAATTAATTACGCCGGCTAACAGAAACAAGTGCGGAATTAAAACTATCGGTCTAGCCAAGACTGCACCCCTCTATCTAAGTTCACAAGCACCTTATAAAGATCCTAATAAGACAACAAAGGTGCCGGGCTAGCTAGTGCTCACCTAACCAATTCTAGCTTGCAAGGTCACACAAACCTATGCAACTAGTACTTCATGCAAACCGGGGAGCACCTATACAATCTAGTGATGCAAAGTGCACAAAGCCTAAGCTCACTAGCAATTCTCAATAACAAAGCTACACAAGCCAAATTAGAAAGCTCAAATTACTTAGCTGCACAAACTAAGCAATGTGACTAACAAGGTTACTCAAACCAAATTAGTCACGCAAGAGAGCTACTTCTATGCTACACAAGCAAGAAGGTAAGTAGCAAGCTATACAAACAACTAATTACAAGAGCAACCACACAAGCACAATATATATGAAAGTAAATACAAGCTTGTGTATGGGGATCGCAAACCAACAGGAAGAAGATGACATGGTGATTTTATCCTAAGGTGCATGTGCTTGCCTACACGCTCGTCCCCGTTGAGACAAGCTCCAAGGTTGTCACCGATCCTTTTGCTAGTGGTGACCCACAAGTCACACTCTCCCACATGGAGTGCTTACCACTTGTCGCCCTTCGCGTATCGCTCTACTAGAGTTGCTCTTTGTGGCTCCCGCGGAGTGAGCACAATACCCCTCATAATCTTTTCTCCAGAGCACAGCACAATCTTCTTTGTGTGCTTCAACGGAGACCACCACCAAGCCGTCTAGGAGGTGGCAACCTCTAAGAGTAATAAGCACCACCAACTTGCAACTCAATCACCTAATGCCACTCGATGCAATCTCAGGATGCAATCGCACTAGAATTGCTCACTTACTCGATCGGATGAACACTATTAAGCTCAAGTGAGTTAGAGGGCTCCCAAGCACACCTACACAAGCCACCAAGGCTTAAGGGTGCTCAACAATGGGCTCAAGGCCGACCAATGCTTGGTTTTATAGCCCCCACGAAAATAGAGCCATTGTACCCCTTCACTGGGCACTCTGTGACATCACCGGACGTGCCTCTACATAACGACCGGACGTAGCACAGTGGAGTACGGTCAGCACGTTGCTGCCACATGTCACCTGGATTCAACATCACGCATCGATTCCTTGTGGCTACTTTGCCCACGTGCCTCTGCAGACACCTGAGTGGATGCACAGGAGCACAATTGGATGCAGCCGCCTGGCGTCAGGTCACGCGTTCGCGCGACCACTTCACGTCACGATCGGATGCGCCGGTCATTTCTTCTGAGCCATGTCTAGTCATTTCTAAAGAGTTCCCCAAGTGCCTAAAACCTTACCGGACGCATCAGGTCCTCCCTGACCGGATGTAGCCGAGCGTCAGGTCCTTCCAGCCTTAGCTGCCCGCGCTACGTCACCATACGTTACACACGATGAGACACAGGCCATGCGCTTCCGGCCACTTTTACTGTGCAGCGTTCGGTCACTTGACTGAGACCGCACCCAACTACTGCCACTGACCAGACACGCTGGTCCGGCCGAGGCCAGCGTCGGTCACTCACAGTGACCTCCTTTCACCTCCATTTCTTCATCGAGTTGATCCATTTCAACTACAACTTCTTTCTCCTTTGCAAATGTGCCAACACCACCAAGTGTACACCACCATGTGTATGTGTGTTAGCATTTTCACAATCATTTTTAAGGAGTTAGCCACTCAACTTGCCATGCCACTTGATCCTAACATGTATGCAAAGTTAGATCGCTCAAGTGCCACTAGATGATCGATATGCAAACAAGTTTGCCCCTCTTGATAGTATGGCCATCCATCCTAAACCCGGTCATAAACTTCTCTACACACCTATGACAGGTGAAATGAAATGCCCTAGGTTATACCTTAGCCTTCCGCATTCCATTCCAACTCCTTCGATGTTGATGCAACACATGCACCAACATGATTGACAATGATATGATCCACTCCATATCATCACGTGATCGTATTGGTTCATCGATCTTGACTTCACTTGCTCTTCACCGTTGCTTCGGTCCATCGGCACCAAGTCATCACTCAACTTGCTCTTCATCATTGCTTTGGTCCATCGATGCCAAGTCATCACTCAACTTGCCCTTCACACTTGCAACTGGTCTATCGAGCCAAGTCATGTCTTGATCTTCTTCACCTTGATCACATGACTCAATGTCATGACTCACGTGCAATGAGCTCCTTTATCATCACATGTGTGACCTTTACAACATCTTGGAGCCATCTTCACCATCATGGCATATGTTGCTCACACATGTACTTTTGGACTAATCACCTGTGTATCTCACTCAAATACATATTAGTCCACCTAAGGTTGTCACTCAATTACCAAAACCAAACAAGAACCTTTCACCTAATAGGTAAACCCAATTGGTATGCCACTTCTCCTCTCCTTTCCAGAATTGGGAAAGGACCAATGTACCTTGGTGCTAACTTTCCTTTGACCTTGAATCGTTTAAGTCCCCGGATGACAAATACTTTGAGATAAACATAATCACCCACCTCGAAAGTCAACTCTCTACTGCATATGTCAGCATAACCTTTTTGCCAGGACTTAGCTAATTTTAGGTTCTCCTAGATAATTTGGACCTGCTCCTCTGCCACTTTTAGGGATTCGGGTCCAATTACTTGTCTTTCCCCTGTCTGATCCCAAAACAGGGGTGTCCTGCATTTCCTGCCATACAACGCTTCAAATGGGGACATCTTCTGGCTGGCCTGATAACTGTTGTTATAGGAGAACTCTGCATACGGTAAGATAGCATCCCAATTGTCTCTGAATTGTAAAACACATGCTCTCAACATGTCTTCCAGTACTTGATTAATTCATTTCGTCTGACCATTGGTCTGCAGATGATAAGCTAAGCTTAAATTTAACTTGGTACCCATAGCTTCATGTAACTTCTCCCAAAATATGGAAGTGAATTATGTGCCCCTATCTGACACAATCTTTTTGGGCACCCCATGTAGACATATAATCCATTCCTTGTACCGCTCTACAAAACGGGCACCCGTATAGGTAGTCTTGATGGTATGAAGTGAGCGACCTTGGTCAAGCGGTCCACAATGACCCAGATAGAGTCATATTTTTTGACTGTGGGGCAGCCCAACTATAAAATCCATAGTTATCTCATCCCATTTCCATTCGGGTATCTTCAAATGTTGCAATAACCTGGTTGGTCTTTGGTGCTCAGCTTTCACTCTCTGGCAAGTGTCACATAGTGCCACATGCTCAGCTATATCCCTCTTCATACCGTACCACCAGTACCTTTCCTTCAGATCCTGATACATCTTGGTACTTCCTGGGTGTATGGAATAAGCTGACTCATGAACCTCGCTTAGGATCACATTTTTGATATGTTGGATGTCTGATACGTAGATCCGGTGCTTAAACCATACAATCCCATCCTGATCTAGATGGAACCTAGGTGCCTTGTCCTCTTTGATGAGTCTCACAAACTTCTAGATTTTTGCATCCATTTTCTGACCCCTTTGGTTATCCTATTCAAGGGTGGGCTTGACTTGCAAAGCAGTACCTTGTGTGTTAGCTACAAACCCCAAATTCAAATGCTCAAATTCTGCAAGTAGTTCGGGTGGTAATTTGGTAGCTAGCAACTTGTTTACATGGCTCTTCTGGCTAAGGGCATCTACTACTACATTACCCTTGCCGGGATGCATGGTAATGGATCTCCAACTGATAGTCTTTGATCAATTCTAACCATCGCCTCAACCTCAGGTTCAGATCGCTTTGAGTGAAAATGTACTTTAGGCTCTTATGATCGATTTTGCACTTGTGCCCAAGCATGTAATACCTCCAGATCTTCAGGGCATGTACCATGGCTGCCAATTCTAGGTCATGGGTTGGATAATTTTGTTTGTGCTTCTTCACTTGTCTTGAGGCATATGCAATTACTTTGCCTTCTTACATCAATACACATCACAATCCCTGGTGCGAAGCATCACAATAAATAGTGAAACTCTTGCTGAGATCAGGTAAAGTCAAGATAGGTGCTAATGTCAATCTCTTCAACTCCTCAAAATTAGCTTGGCATTTATCTGACCAAACAAATTCATTCCCCTTTTCTAGCAAGGCTATCATTGGCTTCACTACTACAGATTGATATTTTACTGTCGCCACTTTCACTGCCGTAACGATAGAAGCGATGGTGTTATACATCCACCGCCGGTTGGACCGATAGCGAGGCATCCTAAGGAAGGAACCCGGCCATTGAAACTTCTACCACTGACGGGTTAACAACAGATGCGGCAGTGGTATTTTCTCAGTCGTATGAAAAGCCAAGCCAACTGGGATACGTGTTATGGCCGCCAGCCCTCCACAACTATTTGGTCTATTAGCGGTGAAGTCAGCCTGAGTTATTTCCCAACTACGCCCACAACACAGTTGCATCACCATTACTTGCACTTCTCTATCTTCAAGGTTGGCCTATTTAACTAGGGTATGGATGCACCTCTTGGGCTTAATCCACAGACTCTTGAATCCACACACTCATGAGCTATTGTATCTTTCCACATCGCCAAGAAGTGTTTTGTCTTCATCCTTTCACCTCTCACGGTGAGGCCGTGAGTGGTGCAAGATGGAGATAAAGCACCTCATAGGGATGCTAGTGTTTGGAGAAGGCCTTCAAGATTGGACGCTTTAGATTCCATAACCTTACTTCCCCTGAGCATCCCTCGACCCTTAGAGGTAGCAAGATTATGGAATATAAAGAACTTCACTGAGATGCAGGTGCAAGTTTTGTGAGGTGCTCCTTCTCCATCCTTGGCGAGGTGCTACTGCTGAACAGGCGCTTGACCTTGATGATTGCAGATCTTCTTGCATATCTTGTGTTAACAGAAGATCTATAATCATCTGGTTCTCTCCTATTTAGGGGCTCCATACTCGATTGGGGGAGCTTCAAGTTTGCGAAGTGCTTGTTCAGTCGTTCTTCAAGATTGGGTGCTTATATTCCATCTTGCAGCTCTCACGGTCGAGATGGAAGGTAGAGCACCTCACTAAGGGTGAAGTTTTATGATGTGCTACGTCATTCTTTAGATTCCATGATCTTTGTACCTTGAGGATCGAGATGCAGATCTGTTGGTTTGTATGCACAAACCACCGTATGATATGGATCTATTATTGTGTAGACCTCAATGGAAAATACATAAAGAAGTACTATACCCAAGTATTTGGGTCCATGCTTGATAGCCGAGTCTCATTGGCTCAAAATATAGCTAACACCTAGAGTATCGCCTTTAGAACAAAAAAATAATAATAAAAGACATAGGATCAAAAGTGGCATTCAAACAGTAGATTCTTTACTTACCAGACCCCAGATATAATCTATGGTCCTAAGAAAACATTGTTTACAATATCTTCTACATGGATGATCACTATGATAGCCTCGACAGCATCAGTTAAGTCTCCAATTAGGTCCTCTTGATCTTCCAGTCGATCAGTGTCCGGAAAACTAGGTTCTAGGTGACGAAGCTCATGCCCTAAACGCAGTTGCGCTATAGCCAGAGCAGCACCGGCACCATAGCGGACCCCATGAGTTGCCACTTCTCTAGCACGGACCGAGATATCCTCTAGGCGATCTTCAAGAGAAACTCCCTTGGCGTTAACTGCTGCAACTACGCCTTATGCTGCCCATTGGAGGATCTCATGGCGACTCTCTAGGTCAATCTCCTGGCGATGAGCCTTCTCGATCTCACAACAAGAAGCAGCCAGTTGTTCCTCAAGATCTAATGAAAATGAAGGGTTATTGGATAAAGTCATGAATATAAAATGAACGACTCTTCAAAGAAATTTTACCTACTGTCCTAGCATGAGCTTCATCAGCCCTCATCTGAGCAACATTGGTCTCTTCTTCAGATACAGAAAGGGTTGTTTTAACGGCATCGAGACATAGCTCGAGCCGACCTACCTCACGCGTCACGTTAGAATATAGGTTTCTAATCTCCCTCCTTTCACGGATAAGATTTTGGACATCCTGACTATCAAATGACTCGTAGACGGAGGATAAGATGAAGATACCATGGACCCAGCAAGATGCACAATCGATTATTGTCCAACCTCCACCGGAGTTGGCCGATGTACCGCAGCATGAGAGGTTGCCCTGCATATTCAAAGGATTAATACAAGTTAGCCATAGAGATAAGATATTATTCCCTCTCACCCTTGGCAATGAAGAGGGACACGAAGGCACAAAGGTGGATCCGCGGCTTCTAGAGTTTCCTCCCTTGGACGATTACCGTGAGCCATTGTTCAGAAGAAGACTGGAAGGAGAAAATGAAGAAGAAAAGATATATTTCATAGAACAACAAATGAACACAAGCAGTATTCCTTCTACTCCGCCTTGCCTTCAAATTTATAGCCCCAGGGGACCTCTATAGTGCGTTCATCGAGTTACGCGCAAGATCAGGGGCATGTGTTTGCACCAAAATTTGTTAAGATGCACAAGAAGCCCAAAACTCAGGGAAGCATGTGTGAGTGTTGAATGTCGTCCCAACTTCCAACGCTATCCCCACCACTTGTTACGCCGGGAACCATCATACACCTCATCTTGCTCCCTAGATCACGCATCTTAACTACACTAAGTCCAGGTGCATCTTCAAGGTAAGTGTTGAATGTCCCAACTTCCAACATTGTCCCCACCACTTGTTACGCCAGGAACCATCGTATACCTTGTCTTCCCTGATGCGTGCTCTCTAGATCACGCATCTTAACTGCATTGAGTCTAGGTGCATCTTCAAGGTTGGCCTATTTAAGCCAGGTTTGGGAGCACTGAGTCTCTTACCCCTCTCCTCCCCTCCCCTCCCTCCAAATCCCTTAGCATTAGACTGAGTGAGAGGGTGGCAACTCCTTTCATCCACCATGGTTCATGGCGTACTTCGGCGCCTCCACCGTTGCTAGGAGAAGGCTTTCAAGATTGGGTTCTACAGTGGCCTGCTGGAGGCCGTTCGTCTTGGGTGTTAGAGGAAGTTCCGCAAAGAGATGGGGAAGAACAATACCATCTTCCGGGGCCTAGGTCGCCGGTGACATGATGGCTAGGCTCGTTGATGGTCAGCGTGCGGGTGACTTCTAGGTCAAAATATCTGTGGGAAATCCTAGAGGGCGGAGGGTGCCTTATTGTTGTCGGGAAATCTTTTGAGCCCATAGATCTTGACCTAGGATCTCTTGATGCCGTGCCATGCATTCCTCCTCGACGATGAAGAAGATGGCGCGGGCAAGGCTCCTCATCCTCTAGGATGTTAGAGGGAGTTCCGCAAGGTGGTTCTTCCCAAGGCTTCTTCTAGGCGTCGTCCCTACTTGTGGCGAAGATCTAGAGGCACGGTGAAGGTTTAGTTATGCCTTCGTCCGGCTTCTATGCTTCACGAGATGTCCATCACTGAGTGCGGGGATAAACCTATGCTCATAGCTGAAATTTGGCTTATGCTGATGCTTATGCTGATTTGTTGTGTGAGAAAAACACTATTCATTCACTGAAAAGTACTACTAAAGTAGTGCTGAAGAACATGGCCAAGGTTTTTGCCATCATCACTGTAGTTGTTGATAGATCCTTGTTATTGTACACCTGGTGAATAAAAAGTGTTACAGAGTTAATTGAAAAGGAATGTCTTTTTATTGTAACAGAGTTAATTGACAAAAGCATTGAGTACATAAATTGACCAAGGTAGAAAGTTTGAACCATCATTTTGGAGAAGCATCGGCTCCAACTCGATAGGCGTCGACATCCTTTTCTCATGGCGGTGAAGCTTTACGTGAGAACCTCGCTTTGATACTAATTGAAAGGACCTAGGATGCCGCCTAGAGGGGGGTGAATAGATGTTTCTGAAATTTGACACCTTTAAATGCAGAAATGATTAGTAAAGGGAGCTTCCAAAATAGAAACTCCAAATAAAGAGTAATACCACCCCTCACAAATTAAACACAGAGTATACAAGGTATAAAGAATATATATAAAAGTACAACACTGCAGCACAAAGTTAGAACAGAGAACAAATATATTCTGCACAGACAGGAAATACCGGACGTGTCCGGTATGCACGGTTTCTGCGGAGCAGCCCTAAACTTGCTCCTTTCGATTTCTATCTTCAAACCAAACTGTAGGCACCTACTAGAGATGACAATATACATAGAGAACCTACACAAGAGCTGAGCAACACAAATATCAAATAAAATGTGAATTGAGATACGATATTTGTTTTACCGAAGTTCGTACGTGTTTGAGTCCTACTCTCCATTGAGGGGGCTGCCGGTTACCCAGCGAAGGTCAGCCCTAGAGGGTACTACGAAGGTCACTCTAGCCGGAGTCTACCGTTACAAACTTTTTGAGGCACACCACAATCTCTTGGGTGCTCTCCGGCGATGCCTAGCCCTCTAGGACCAAAGAGTCCAAGAGTAACAAATACAAATCATGAGATTGATAATGTGCACAAGTGCTCAAGTGGTTAGATTGCTCTCTTTTTGAATTTCTCTCAACCCACTAATTGATCTGGCAATTTGGATCACACACTCACTAAGAGAGGGTTTGGGAGAGTTGGCAAGGCTCAAAAACATGTATATGTATCAGTAGAATCAGCAGCCTCCAAATGTGGAGGCTTGGGGGTATTTATAGCCCCCTTAAAAAACTAGTCGTTATATAGCCATTGCCATACCATACTGGACACGTCCGGTATGACATACACTGCGCCAACGGTAACAGAGTTAAATTGGTGTTGTGAGGTGTTGGAACTCCCGATGAATGTTGGAACTCCCAACCGTCGGAACTACCGACTCACGTCGGAACTCCCGACCATTAGCTCATTTGAAAACCATGGTAACTGAGTTAAAGTATTGAGGTGTCGGAACTCCCGATGCATGCCGAAACTCCTGACCGTTGGAACTCTCAACCCTCAAGGCATTTGAAAACTAGCCGTTGGCCAATGGCCGTCCATACCGGACACGTTCGATATGACCACCACAGTGAACTCTCCAAGTCAGTTAAGTGCGAGACATCGGGACTCCTGACGAACCAACCCAAGAACATCAAGAATTTTATCGTCGCTGGGCACATACCGGACACGTCCGGTATCTATTGCCAGACCAGCAAAAACATGTTAGTTCTTTTGTCTCTCAAACACTCTAAAAACTTACATGGGTTGGCTTGAGCACTTATAAAATATTATCTATCAACATGATGCATCCCTCTTAATAGTATGGCATTCTGATTAACTCAAATTTAAAAGTATAATAAATTTAAACCTTTTGAGTTGATCTATTTCAACCGAAGCCGTGTATTCCAATCTTCATCAAGTGAGGGTGCCAATATGTCAACTTTGATCTTTTTCACTTGAGCATAGCCATCTTGAACATGTGACTTGATTCCATTAATTAAATATGAATAACTCCAGATGCATCAAGTCACTTTCAATACTTTGTCCAATATAGATTTGATCTTCCACAACAATATGACCATCATAGCTTGATTAGTACCTCAACTAAATACAAGTATTTTCTTCATTAAATTTGAATAATCCTGAATGTTTCAAGTCACTTCCATCAAACACTCCAATAGTGATTTGATCCTCCACATAGACATGACCATCATAGCTTGATTAGTACCTCAACTAAATGCAAGTACTTCCTTATTCACCATAGCTAGGTTCTTCGGCCGCCAAGCCATCGCTTGCCCTTCACCCTTGCTTAGTACCTTAAAGTCTTTCCTTGCTATCTTCACCATCTCAAGCCATCAAGTCACATCTTGTGCTGAATCATCCATTCATTTGTATTGTTATATTTTTTATTTCAATTTAGCAAGCTTCAAATATGAGACCATTCCATATGCAATCCCTCATGTCTCATTAATTAATTCTTACGAGCTTGCTTTCACATAGTATATGAAAATCCCACAATAAATAAGCCTTTGTATGAATTCCATTTGCATTGTTGTCTTATGCTTGAACTAGATTGTTTATACAACAACACGTCATTTTGGCATTTAATAAGTACCTGTGAGATAACCTATTACCGGTCCACGCTTAGCAAACGGGTTAGACCTTTAATCACGTTGTCATTCAATCATCCAAAACCCACTAAAGGGCTAGATGCACTTTTAGATATTTTAATTATGTTTGTACGCAAGTTAATTATGTTCATTAGGTTTATTTGTATGGATATTATAATTATGTTTGTATGGATTGAAATTTAACTCGTGTAGGATTGAAATATATATACAAATAAAAAAAATTGAGAAACAACCAATACGAAAGTTGTAGATCTCGAAAAGTTATACAACTTTGTAGTTGACAACTTTTTCATTTGAAGTCATCTTGTCAAGGAAAACTATGTTCGAATTTCTCAAATTTAAAATTTGAATTTTTCAAATGACCTCAAATGGAGAAACAACCAATACGAAAGTTGTAGAACTCGAAAACTTATGCAATTTTGTAGTTGATAACTTTTTCATTTGGAATCATCTACTATTTCAAAATTCTGTTTGAAATTAATTTTTTTAAGAAGTTTCATTTTTCTTTTTAATCTCTGGCTAAAACTTGTAACTGGTCGTTCTCCATGATACTAACTTCAAATTTGATGATTTTTTCTAAAATTTTCTAAATTCGTGCCCTATCAAATTATTATGTTCTTGCAGCTTTTATTTTGGTCATCTTTTCATATGAATTTGTTTTATCAATTCAAAATTTGATTCTAAAAAAATGACAACTTCAAACAGTATTTTGTAGAAGTAAATGAATTCATCTGGGAAATTCATAAACATAAAAGTTGTAGAACTGATCAAGATCTATAACTTTTATTTTGGTCATTTTCTTCGTCTGACAAAGTGGTAGTGTACATTGATTTAAATTTATGAACAATGTACACTACCACTTTGCCATATGAAGAAATGACCAAAAAAGTTGTAGATCGTGAAAAGTTACACAATTTTGTAGTTGATAACTTTTTTATTTGAAACCATCTTGTCAAGGAAAACTATGTTTGAATTTATTAGATTTGAAATTTGAATTTTTAAAATCTAATTATAATTTATAGCATATGTTATTAAACATTTAAAGGATATGAAAGCAATTTTGTATTGCAATTTTTTGAGCTATATTTTTTGTACTACGCAATTTCTAATTTTCAGCCTATTTATGTTAAAGGATATGTTAAAAACTGTTGCATGGGCGGGAAACAAAACTGCCGGGTAGGCAGCAGTTTCGCCGCGAGCCAAAGTCTGGTTTTAGTCCCGGTTTGTGTCCTAACCCGGGACTATAGGGTTCTACCATATATATACGAGTGTTCTTTCTTCTTTCTCCTTGAAATTTCACTCACCGTCGCCGCCATGCCGCGCTTCTTCAATCCCCCAGGCCATCGTCCACGCCCGCGCCCTCACCATCGTCCACGCCCACGTCGTCGCTGTTGTCCGCGCCGATGCCCTCGCCCTCATTGTTGTCTGTGCCCGTGCCCTTGCCGTCGTCCACGCCCTCGCCCCTGCCCTCGCTGTCGTCCGTGCTGTCGCCCTCGTCATCGCCCTCGCCCATGCAATCACCCTCGACGTTGCCCTCACCCTCGCCCTCACCCTCACCATCATACTCGCCCACTCCTCTGTCCTCGTTAGCGCCTTGCCGTTGTCCTCACGCTCATCTCTGGCCTCGCCCTCATCTCCGACGGTGCCTTCGTCTTCGGCCTCGCCTTAGTCTTCGGCCTCGCATGCCCTTGCTGCTTCCACCAGGTGAGCAGTGCTAACTATTAATGGTCACTAACACCCATTTTAACCATCAACATTCCACCCAAAAGTATGGAAAATCATCATCACATGTGAAGAGTTATATTTAAATTTCACCTAGTTCCACTTGTACTTTGAGAATTATTTGTATGCAGGAAATATAGCAAATTTTGGACAAAATGGTGACAAACATGGACCATAGGAGCAAGTGGACATGGTAGGGCCACCTAGGCCCATAGACAGGCGCCACCCAGCACCACCTAGGCGCCGCCCAGCCCCTACCTGTGCCACTTTGGCACTCTGCCACATCAGCAATCCGTTGGAGCTCCTCCTCAGCCAATGGGAAGCGTTGATCCAAGTCAGTTCAACCAATGGTCATGATAAAGAGGCCATGGATCCATGGGCCCATTGTCATAGACTTGGATCCTTCACAACCGAATTCCTGTCCAAATTTCGACATGTGTTGTCCAAGTAACCGCCATTGGGAGCCAACCAGAGCCAGAGGATCAAGAGGCGGTGGATCCAAGGGTCGACCGGTGCCCTACTGCCGCTGCCCGGTGCCCTAGATCCTCCACCGACCTCCTGGCTACCTACAAATACCCCTCCCCTCACTCTACACTATAAATAGGGGTCTAGAGCTTGGTGGAAGACGTCCCATTTAGTTCTAGTCATTTCCAAGCTCTCCAAGCTTCTCTAGCTTAGCTTAGCTATAGAGTAGTAGTCTAGTAGTGGAGTAGAGCAAGAGCGGAGCTTCTCGGAGTCTAGAAGAGTCTTCTGGGTCTGATATAGCTCCTTTGTAATTCTTTCATTTATGCATTACTTTATTTAGTATTTATTTCAGTACTTTATTCTAGTATTGCTTGCTTTACTTTAAGTACTTAGTCATTAGTGTCCATCATTAGTGAGCTTTGGTGCTTATTGTTTGGCATTAGTAGCATAGTTTATCTTATCATAAGTAGTCTTTCGTTAGTACCAGTTCCACCGTCTAGTTAGGGTGCTTTGATCTCATTTCATCGGAGCTCGGATCGAAGTTGTAAGACTGTAGATTAAGCGTGGTGCTTAGGCTATAGATTACCAGTGGATACGGCTAGGCCTCCAGATAGATTGGGGTAGGTGGCAAGTGGTGACAACCTTATCCATCCTCTGTATTCCCCCACGATACGTCTAGTTATTAAATCACAGGGCTCATGGCAGACCTTGTCTATTTAACTTTCCTAGTTGTTAGGCAGGCTATGCCCTGAAGTACTATCACATTTTGCCTAGTTATTTGTTTACCCTTAGTTACTAGAAAGATAAATCGCTCGCTCTTCCACCTAGCTATCTCTAGTTAGCTTATTAATAGTAGTTAGTTTAGGTAGTTTACCCTCATCCTTTACTATCGTCCACCTACCTAGGATCAACTTAGAACCTACCTTTACCAAATCCTAGTCCTACATAAATTCTAGCCTTCCGCCTTCCTATGAGAAAAAATATAAATTCAACACTCGGTACTCACTGAGCGAAGTGCTACGTGATAGTTCTATGCGCTTGCGGAATCCTCCAATAGTCGTTAAGAAATATTAATAAGCATTTCTGGCGCCATTGCCGGGGAAGGCAACTGGCCTCGAATTTATAAGGCTAAATTTGTTAGCTAGGTTGTTTATAGTTATCCTAGTTAGTTTACCTTGTTTCTCATATCCTATCACTACCCTACATGATCATGGGTGATAAAGTCCACTCGTGATTTTTCTGCACCCTCGGCTGCTAATGTAGCCACCGGACCCAATGTTATCAATGGGGACGCTAACTTTGAGCTTAAGCCAGCGCTAATCACGATGGTTCAAGCTAGTTTGTTCTATGAGAAAGCCCACAAGGATGCAAATGCTCACCTCCAATATTTCTTGGAGATTTGTAGCGCATTCACCATTAAGGGAGTGAGTCAAGAGGCTATACGTCTTCGCCTTTTCCCCTTCTCTTTGTTAGAAAAGGCTAAGCAATGGTTTTACTCTAACCACAAGGCTGTAGATACCTGGGACAAGTGTTCCAACGCTTTCCTAGTCAAGTTTTTTCCCATGGGGAAGACTAATGCTCTGCCAATAAAATCTCTAGTTTTCAACAACTAGTAGATGAGTCAATTCCCGAGGCTTGGGAATGAATGTAAGAGCATGTCTCTGCATGCCCACACGATGGCATGGAAGACTGGCTTTTGATCCAGAACTTCTACCATGGATTAGTGTCATTAGATAGGAGCCATTTAGATGCTGCTGGTGGTGGTGCATTCTTTTCGCTAAGTGTTGCAGATGCAAAGACACTGATCGAGAAGATGGTCTCCAACCAAGGATGGAGCGACGATCGACTCCAACCCCGTAAACGAGGTATGCATTCAATTAAAGAAATTAACATGCTTGCAGCTAAGATGGATCTGCTCGCAAAGCGAGTGGAACATTATGAGAAGGTGAGTGCCCAAAAGACACTCAAAGCTATGGATTCCCACATAACTTGTGAAGTCTATGGAGATGTTGGACATTCGGGCAATTCCTGCCCCAAAACTCAAGAGGACCTCAACTTCGTCAACACCAACAACGGGTTCCGTCCGCAACATCAAGGCTAGAATCAGCGCTCCAACAACCAGGGAGGTAACAATTATTACTCTTCTTCTCATTTGAATAATCAAGGTAATAATAGTTATGCTTTCTTGAAAGATCTTGTTTATAGCAATAGTAGAATGACTGATAGTATTAATAAGAAACTACATGCTCATGACAAGATGTTGGAAAATATAAATGCTAAATTGGATGAGTTTTCTTCTGTCTTAAAGAACCAACTTAGTTTCAATAAGATCATAGAAACCTAATTAGCTCAAATTGCTGCTGCTATCCCATCCTATGAAAAATATAGAATTCCTGACAAACCTGAGGGAACCATGGAGACAACCAACCTTGTCACTGCAAGGTATGACTTCTCTGAGAATGGTTGGGGATTTCCTATAAAGAAAGGTGATCCTGGGAACCCAATCATTACTTGCTCCATAGGACCCCACACTTTTCATAATGCCATCTGTGATCTAGGGTCTAGTTTTAACATCATGTCTAAGGAAACTTATGATAAATTGTTTTATACTCCTCTAGCATCAACCTCAGTTTACTTGCAATTAGCTGATCAATCTACCCGTTATCTTGAGGGAGTAGCCACTGATTTACTAATTAAAGTTAGAAGTGCTTATGTTCCTATAGATTTTATGATCTTAGACATGGGTAACGCCGGGGATACACCTTTAATCCTTGGTCATCCTTTCCTTAATACTGCAAATGCATGCATATATGTGGCTTTTGGGCAAATCCAATTCCACTTTGCTGGAAGAAAAGAAATATTTGCTTTTGCCTCTGGACAACCCCTCTTTGATGAGAAATAGGTAAAGAAGAAGCATCCGACGAGAATCAAGATGAAGAAACCAAAGCCGATTGAAGAGCCGAAGAAACCTGTCAAGAAGAAGAAGAATAGAAAGAGATGGCATAAAAAGAAAGATCCATCCTCAAACTCATCATCCTCTGATCCTAATCCTGACAAGGCCTTCGAGGTGGAACAAGAGGAAACACCTCCACCCAAGGACGAATGACCTTGAGCCTGACACAAAGGTAAGTTTTCTATTCCTTGCATTTATTTACTGCATTTCGTTAGTTGCATTTCATTTCCAATAAAGTTGCTTTACATTGCATGGTAGGTTAGATGCATTTAGCTACTCTATGTTAATAAATAAAGTTTGTAGTAGCTAATGCTTGATAGGAAAGATATGCATTAAAGCAACAAATATATATATATATATATATATATATATATAAATATTTAATATTAATGAATAAAATTCAGTAGCATCTCTACTGAATAAGTTATCTAGTAATTATAGCTTTAGCTAGTCATTTATGCATTCTAGTAGTATTAATTAGTCAATAAAGAAAAGAATCAAAAGAGCCGCCAGAAAACATTCCAACCTATGCAAAAGGCAAGCTTGGGGAGATGTCTATCCCCGCTCAGGTATGAAAATCTTAAACTCTCTCTTCACATTCATGTTTGCTTTATATTTTAATATTCATGATCATAGAATGTAGAGAGGAGTGCCTTTAAATTATTCTAAGAGAAACTCTGATCTAATAAAATGATGATAAATTATTTGGAGATGATGAATAGTTGCTCTATGATACTTTGCAAAAGCTTGTCATACAACCTTATACTTCTTAAGTTTTGAGCATGATAAACTTAGAGTTCATCTTAAGTTGAATGTTCTAGTGGGTTGCAAATGCTAGAACCAAGACTAGACTTTTGTGAGATGTGTTGTAGTCATGATTAGAGTAAATCTTTGAACCTATCTGAGGAATAGTAAAGGCAACCTGGAGTTTTGTTTTGCAAAATGCTAAACTTTCTTGCTAGAAGTTTCTCAATGGTGATAAATTCCTACCAGAGCCAAATACTTACACATTTATACATGATAAAGCCACCATAAAAGCTGCTTGTTTGTTTTGAGCTTTTCAAGCTTTGTTGATCTAAGTAGAGAAACTTTTCATGTTTTTTGATCAAGATCATGTACACCCACATACATATGCTATTCCTACACTGGGGATACGCATCCACATATGCATTCCATTTGCTATTGCTCTATGAGAATCAAAGTTACCTCTCTATGTTGTCTTACATCAAAAGAGAGGCATGGGCTATAGAAAAAAGAAAAAAATGAGAGAATAAAAGAGCAAAAAGCTCTAGTGTTCAAAAAAAAGAAGAGAGAAAGAGAGTGAGAAAAAAGAAAGTAGCCTGCCCTCTCAAAAGAAGCTAGAGAAGGGAAACCTCTCAAAGGAGTATCACTTCCACCAAATATACCACACACATGCACCTCTTGATCAATTTATATGATTTATTGCTCCTTGTGATCCAAGTGTTTGACTTAGCAATATATTCAATTCAAGTAAGCTATGCTTTTACCCCTACCTTGAGCTCCACCTAATATTTAGGATAGAAATTAAGGCTAACATTCATGGCCTTGGTGAGGATTTTAAACACCATTGAGTGACTTGAGTGTACCATCTGAGGAACATAGGCAAGTTTTCTTTTCAACTCATGCGAAAACCTCCAGGAAGTTTCAGCTAAACCAAAGTAGGCAAAAAGTATCTATCTAGCTACACATTCTAGCAACTGCTTGTATCAAGGTGAAAGCTATAAGTCCCACATTGCTAAGATTGATGGTGAAATTTCTAGGTGCTAATATTTTCAATTCAAGAGATAGTATTTGTTTGTATACAAGTCTTTGCATGGCGTTACATTGTACGCAACTCCTAATCCAACAATCTATTCCATGCTAAACCCGCATCTTTGCTGAGAACAGCAAAGGGGTAGCTTGGGGGAGCTTGTTGACGGTCACTAACACCTATTTTAACCATCAACATTCCATCCAAAAGTATGGAAAATCATCATCACATGTGAAGAATTATGTTTAAATTTTACCTAGTTCCACTTGTACTTGGAGAAATATTTGTATGCACGAAATATGGCAAATTTTGGCCAAAATGGTGACAAACATGGACCATAGGAGTAAGTGGACGTGGTAGGGCCACCTAGGCCCACAGGCAGGCGCCGCCCGGTGCCTCCTGTGCCACTTTGGCACTTTGCCACGTCAGCGATCCGTGGGAGCTCCTCCTCAGCCAATGGGAAGCGTTGATCCAAGTCGATTCAACCAATGGTCATGATGAAGAGGCCATGGATCCATGGGCCCATTTTCATAGACTTGGAGCCTTCACAACTGACTTCCCATCTGAATTTTGACATGTGTTGTCCAAGTAACCACCATTGGGAGCCAACCAGAGCCGATGGATCCAAGGTCTGACCGGCGCCCTAGATCCTCCACCGACCTCCTAGCAGCCTACAAATATCCCTCCCCTCACTCTACACTATAAATAGGGGGTGTGGAGCTCGGTGGAAGATGTCTCATTCAGTTCTAGTCATTTCCAAGCTCTCCAAGCTTTTCTAGCTTAGCTTAGCTATAGAGTAGTAGTCTAGTAGTGGAGTAGAGCAAGAGCAGAGCTTCTCGGAGTCCAGAAGAGTCTTCTAGGTCTGGTATAGCTCCTTTGTAATTCTTTCATTTCGGCATTACTTTATTTAGTATTTATTTTAGTACTTTATTCTAGTATTGCTTGCTTTACGTTAAGTACTTAGTCATTAGTGTTCATCATAAGTGAGCTTTGGTGCTTATTGTTTGGCATTAGTAGCATAGTTTATCTTATCATTAGTAGTCTTTCGTTAGTACCGGTTCCACCATCTGGTTAGTGTGCTTTGATCTCATTTCATCGGAGCTCGGATCGAAGTAGTAAGCCTGTAGATTAAGCGTGGTGCTTAAGCTATAGATTACCAGTGGATATGGCTAGGCCTCCGGATAGATTGGGGTAGGTGGCAAGTGGTGATAGCCATGTCCATCCTCTGTATTCCCCCACGATAGGTCTAGTTATTAAATTGTAGGGCTCGTGGCAGACCTTGTCTATTTGACTTTCCTAGTTGTTAGGCGGGCTGTGCCCCGAAGTACTATCACATTTCGGCTAGTTATTTGTTTACCCTTAATTACTAGAAAGATATATCGCTTGCTCTCCTACCTAGCTATCTCTGGTTAGCTTGTTAATAGTAGTTAGTTTAGGTAGTTTACCCTCATCATTTACTATCGTCCACCTACCTAGGATCAACTTAGAACCTACCTTTAGCAAATCCTAGTTCTATTTAAATTCTAGCCTTCCGCCTTCCTGTGAGAAAAAATATAAATTCGACACTCGGTACTCAACGAGCGAAGTGCTACGCGATAGTTCTGTGCGCTTGCGGAATCCTCCAAAAGTCGTTAAGAAATATCAACACCAATCACATCGATCTCATCCCTTCCTGCTGTGTGAAACCGAGCACTCAACCATGAAAAATATATATATATATTGATATAAATTTGCTTTAGTGATATATAATTTGATATATTAATTTTGATATATATGTGGAAAGATGTTGAATTTTGATACATAGGGTTTATTGATGTGAATTTTGGTATATATAGACTTTTTTTAAAAAATGACTTCAGTGACATACATATATGAATTTTGATATATTAACTTTAGTGTTTATGCATTTTGGTATATGATAAATATAGACTACAGTTATTTAAATTTTGATATATAGGGCTTAGTGATGTGAATTTTGATTTTTGTACACATATGGCCCGAGCAACCCAGCTCCCGCTCCCGCCGCAGCCCAGCTCGGCCTTACCTCCTTCCCCGCGTGGCTCGCTTTCCTCGTGGCCCATCCCGTAGGCCAACCCAGCAGCAGCGTCGCCCGAGCCTCGTCTCTCCCACTGTGTCTCACTGTCAGCCGGGCCCCACCTGTCAGTCGCCTTCTTCTACCCCGGCTCATCTCCTACCCAGACTCCGCCACCGCGAGAATCCACTGTCGCCTCATCACCGACTCTGTCTTGGCGTGCGCTCCCCATCCCAAGCCTCGAAGCCACAGCCACCTCGCCGAATCGCTGTGTCGCCATGAAACCTAGCGCCGCCATGCTCGCCATCTGCTCCGCCGCATCTCGCGTCGCCTTCGTGCCATCTCCGACCGCGAAAACTACTTGGGTGAGTTCGCCATCGCCTCCTCTTGCTTCCCAAGCTCTTGGTTTACTCTATCATGGCTCATAGGCCTTGATTCATGGGCGCCGGCAAGGTTCTCATCCCCAGCTATGGTGGACCGCCAAGCTCGGCTCTGTTTCAGCCAGCCGGTTTCTCTCTCTCCTGCTGGATCTAATCCCCAACGTCCAACTCAAATCTAACGGTCCAGATCGGCCAATACCCTTCAGCTAGAAATTTTGCATAAGAGCCCCTCTAGTTTGCTGATTTTAAACCCGCAGTCCACTCCAGATTCAAAATCCCAATTTTGATTTATTTCAATTCGAATTAAATTCATCTATTTACATATTTGCCACTGATTTTGTTTTGCTCATAAAAACTTCGTTTTAACTCCGATTTGATTCGTTCAAGTGGCGTTAGATTCGTAAACGTGTAATCTACATGTTTATACTACTGTTAAATATGTTTTCAACTTTTAAAATTTAAGGTTAGATTTAATCTATTATTTTAATAAAGGAAATCTTGTTTAATTCATAACTTCTTCGTTTTAGCTCTGATTTTTTGTGATCTTCGCTTCTATGTGTTCATAGCGAGACTTAGATTCGTTTTATAAACTTTTCATCTTGATTTTATACTGATTGGTGTACTATTCTAATCTATAGCCTTTGTTTGCTATGCATGATTGCTTCTGGATGCTTGTATGTTGCTGTGATTATCGAGTATAGACGGTGAGCAATTTATGGGTGATCAAGAGTACTACTTTGACGAGCAGGATCGGTAGGAACACTTTGTTCAAGGCAAGTATAGCATGGGATCATCCATGTTTCCTATCAATTTTAATACATTTAATTCATATTGCATGTGTCACCTTGTCTCCTATGGGATGTGCATTGAGTAGCTTTGCTAGTGCTCAACTAAACCATGATCTTGTAACTTGACTAATAGTATATGCAATAAACATTAAAACATGACTTTTTAGCAACTTGGAAACAGGGGGCTAGAGTGTTTAGCTACTTTCTAATTGCTTCAGATTCCTTTCCCTAAGGACTTATCTATAAGTGATCATCCGAGACTTACAGTACAGCTGTGAGGGCCACATGGCTCTGGCTTTAGCTCAGTATGAGGACATTTTCTAGCTTGTTAATGGTTACCTTTATTGGCGTAATAATGGCTTGACGAATCAGGTATAGTGCGGCATCTGTCCCCTTGTGTATAGGCTATATGTCATTGTGCCATTAGGAAGGGGGCTCTGTATTTGTTTGTCGAGTGAATCTAATGGTCCTAACTTATTAGATGAACCTTTGAAAGGCTTCATAGTAAACCCTGCCTGCTCACCTTGGAAGTGTTTTGGGAGTAATTAACCCGGACATATGTGCATCACGACTCGCAGTGAAAGTGTACAACCACTGTAGAGTGTAAAACTGGTATATCAGACGTGCTTACGGTCACAAGCGGCCTTGAAACCCTTATGGAATATATTATCACTATTAATTATTCATTTATGCTATTTATTATTCCTGTTTACATTGATCATGCGTTTACTATGGGATTTAAACAACTTGTTGCTACTCATATGCTAAAATTATGACAACTAAAAGCTGAATGTTGTTAAACCTGTGTCAAGACTTTTGAGTCTCATGAACCCCATGTTACACTTGTTGAGTACGACATGTACTTATGCTTTTTTATTTTTATTATTTGGATAAAAATCTCGGATGGGTAACCGATGGCTATGGTAATGACAACTTTCCTGAGGATTACTAGACTTGTGGTCAACCAGTTGACGTCCCTATGATATGGAGCTTCCACGAGAGATTTTTCTTTATACTTCCGCTACATTTATGTGAAGACTCTATCTTATTATACGTGATGTAATAACACTTGTGATGATACTATCTATAATTTGTCGGCTTATGTGTGTGACTGATCTCTGGGCGCATATAAGATTATGCATCATATTTTATCCTTAAAATCGGGTGTGACATCAAGCATAGTAGGCAACTCTTTATGTTTTCAATAAATTAATGTATCAAATACGCTTGTATAAATATATTTTCTTATATGTATATATATATGTGATTCTTGAATGTACCATAGGTAATTGACCCAATCATTTGGCTTAAAGAGACACTCTCAAATTTTGGGGTTCAGGCAGTGAATGTTCATACCTTTCATGTAGATAATGGTCCATTAATCCAATGTCGAATTGGCTTTTCCATCGCCGCTAGGAGGGGTAGAGGTGTTGTACAAATCTCAGATATGGGAATAAAGGCATCCTAGCAGACTGTTGCACAAAAATATGTTGTCATTGCATGTGTAACTAAGCTTGTGAATATTGGGTACACCCTGCCTACACTATCCTCCGTGCTGATACAAGCTATAAATGCGGACATGCGTCATGATGTTCAGGGCTTTTGTGCAAGCATTGCTCGGAACAACCGAAATGATGTGGTAAAGTCAAAGTCGAACTCATAGCTTATATCTGGATTTGTTGTTATATGTTGCAAAGCTTGGTTCTCATAACCTTTTTTCTACCAACACTTACAAGTTGAGGACTATGACTTAACCTACAAAGGGTGCAGTTTTGAAGGCATTCTAAACCAGACAATGTATCAATTGGGTTATGATTGAAAATATGCTCATGAATGGCCAACACTCACTACGGAAGGATTTCAGGCAAAGCTGCTTGCGACTAAGAGGGGAGACCCACTGACATCTCGAGTACCGTTAAACGTCGTTAGTAGACCCTGTGCTAGTAGTTGTGAAGCAAGGGAGAGTGCACTAGTTAATGCGTTGGTCTTCATCAATGATATTTTTGAATACCACATCGGTGACCTACACTTCACCGAATTGAAAATACAATAAAGTCAACTTCATTAGGTAGTAGTGGTGACATATTATGTTTTGCATGAACTTTGGGGAGTACTTGGACATGTAGTGTGTAATGACTTAGTTTAAATTTATTATGATTTGTATGAAATTTAATTGTGGGATGGATGATCATTGTAATATACAACATCTTACTTAATTAGTTTTACTCTTAATATGTGTGTACAATATTCAATGCAAAGAAACTGTAAAAGAAAAGAAAAAGAGACATGCAGTCCCGGTTGGTGAGCTGTCTTTACTCCCGGTTGGTATTATCAACCGGAACTAGAAGTCCTAAATCAATCCCGATTGAGAGGACCGGGACTAAAGCCGGGCCTTTAGTCCCGGTTAGAAAACCGGGACTAGGGATTTCCCAACCGGGACTAATACCCTCTCCTGCACTAGTGCTAGTCATGCAAATATCTCTACTCATGTCACACACAAGTGACCAAGAATGACCAAACTTGATTTGACATGTAACATGTTGATAGATGCTCGCACTCTTGATCAAGAAATAGTCTGGTAGGCTACTTCACCAACAAGATTGAAAGGTACACACAACGAATGCCGCAAATGCGCAGCGCAGAGTGTCCGATCCGTTTGTTGACTATGAACTATGATCCTCAGTTTTTCCACTTAGTCCAGTAATAAGAAGACCAAAGTGCATCGCGCCAGTTCTGACTGATGAAATCGACAATGTAATTAATATTCCTAGACTTTGGACGAGTTACCTTGAGAGCTTAGCTTGTTGTTATTATAATATAAGCAAACACTCCCTAGCTAGAAAATTTTTCTCCTCCCATCCTCGTTAGTCATATGAACATATGACGACTTTGACCAGATCTCACTTGGGATTACTGGTGGGAAATTAAATTCATTTTGCAATATTATTGCCATCTATCCGTCCAGAATTATTGATTCCAGATAGACCCAATGAATGCTAACCCACCGGTGCAAAGGTTTTCGAGAAAAAAAAAACCACCGGTGCAAGAAACCGCGCGCTGCATTGTCGGGAGGTGCGCGCAACTCGATCGATCGCCTCGACGCCGGCGAGTTGCCAGACGCACAGCCGACACCGCCACCGTACGTGACGCACCTGGGCATGCATGCGCGTCCGCAAATTACATCACTAGGGATTTCGCTTACGCAGGTCGCCGCACGCTACGAGGTGGCCCGCCGTAGGTCGCTCTCTCACACGCCATGTCGTTCGTCACGCTGATGCAGCATTTGCAAGCGGAGCAGCAGCCGACCGACTTCACACACTTGGTGTGGACTCGATCGATTTTGGAAAATTAAAGGCATTTACACGTTGAAAAGATCCAATAATATAACACTACTACATAAACGTTTTTTTAGAGACGGCTCGTAACCCTTTGTAGGGGTGG
The DNA here is from genome assembly GCF_019320115.1 of Miscanthus floridulus. NCBI lineage: Eukaryota > Viridiplantae > Streptophyta > Magnoliopsida > Poales > Poaceae > Miscanthus > Miscanthus floridulus. The sequence continues at coordinate 28,746,210 of NC_089587.1, read as the reverse complement.
TTTGGCCAGCCGCCCCTACCAAACTGTCTATACAAATCATGCATTTGTAGGAGCGGTTCTCAGGCCGTCCCTACAAATCGATTTGTAGGGGCGGCTGTAGTACCAGCCGCCCCTATAATATACATGTTTGTAGGGGCGATTCATTCTAGAACCGCCCCTACAATACGTTATCCCGCTAAAAAATTCAAATTTACAATTCAAATTCGACCAAAACACTGTTTGTTTCCGCATATTCCATCCAGCGTTCGCATTGCCGAAGGCCCCGCGACCAACGTTCCGAACCGCGTTCACGTTGCCGAACGCCCCGTGAACAACGTTTCGAGCCGCGTTCGCGTTGCCGAACGCCCCGCGACCAGGGTTCCGAACCCCTTAGACTACAAGCACAAGAGTATTATATAAAGTACAATTACAAGTCCAATTCACAAGGATATATACAATCCATCATTAAATAGACATAATTCACAAGGTAAAACTAATGTCAAATTCCATACACACTGTTATCAACGTCCTAGAGCTAGTCTTTCAGTGTCACGAAGGTGTTGGTACTGAGGATTACTACCTAAGTCAGACTCTCGGTCATGGTAGACGCCTTTGACGTGTACAATCTGGTCTAATATGAAGTTGCAAAGGTCGCCGACGAGCTCTAAGAGTTGGTCATCCTTGTATGGGTCTCTTTTCGTTTCTCTCTCTTCTTTCCACTATAAGAGAACAAGTTTCGATTTAGTATTTCATACCATGTACGAAGTTTTTATACTACGGGTGAAGAGGTTCAAACTTACCCTTAAGGGGTGTCTCCTGTAGGCACCGGTGTTACTCATCATACAACATATATAATATCCACAATGTACACTCTCAGGCTTCTGCTTGGGGCATTATGTGTTTTGCATATGAAAATGTTAAGTAATGCTTTTAATAGCCATGTAATGGCGTACTGAAGAAGTAAGTTACACTTACCGCACATAGTGTTTTTATAGCCAGCTTTTCCTTCCTTGTTGGATCATGCCTTCCGTGATGTGTAGTGACATAGAACCTAAATGCCCTATTCGGATTATTTTAGCAAATACAACTTGTTAGTATTCAAAAGTGAACGTTACAAGTATGTATACAAACATATAAGCTAATGATGATTGTCGATATGTATACGTCTTGAGAATCGATATAAAGTCTTTATATGTCACCGGATCCCTATCTATTGAATCAAAGACCCATGCCATGCTCCTCCCGACATCGACGGCTATACAAATCTAGTGGTTGCTGCATGAATTTAATCATAGAACTAGATAAGCTCTTTTGCATCAAATAAAATATATCGAACAAAGCTTTAAGTATAAAGTTGAACTTACTCGAAGTTGTATGGTAGCCATATAGTAGAGTGCTATTGGAGAATTTTGAAAGACAGGGCAATATATGCTGCAACCTTAAGGGACTCTTCCCTTAGTTTCGTCGTACGGATGTGCTCTTTCTCTCGAAGAGTCTTTGCAGCAGCTAGCTCTTTGACATCCAGTTTCCACTATTTAGGGTAATTAAAATTTGTTTGGGCTATAGCTTGAGGGTCTATATACTAAACTTTCACACTTGATATTTGTTTGACAATGTGCACTTGCATTCTACAAATCACGATGTGGGTTAGTTACAACAAAATTCAAAGATTACATTCATATCATATCGGGAGGACAAGGACTTACATGCACCACGTGCGAATTAGATTCATCTCCATTGCTCCCAAGTGAAAGCATGTCTGCATGTCATTGAAGTCAAAGACAATTTTTTTCGGCTGGGCTTTCAAATGTGCCGGTGGGGACGCATGCTTGTATGAGGTCTATGCTCGTTGGGAGAACATGCAAGTACCAATCATAGAACCTTCTCATTTCAAGTGGTAGGCGCTGGATGTCCCCGTTTGGTAGGAAGGGCTTGCCTCTTTCATATGTTTTCGGGCAATCCTTTGATCATTTGATGGCATCAATATTTGGATACTGCTTTGCAATTTGGTGGAGTTTGCTAGTGACGGCCTCCTTAGAACCCCGTGATGGGACTTTTTTAAATTGGTTCTCAGGCTTGAACTGGTCATGGGAATACCACTTGGACACCGACGAGACGTCTTTCATCGGAACATAAACTGGCCTTATGGTGATTGGATGCTTCTTTCGAAGTTCACATTCAGGCACGCCCTTATCTTCTTGTGCATCACCTTCTTCAGAAGGCACTCGTTGTTCATGTATCGGCTGTGCTTGTTGAGAAGACTGTGGCATCTCATCATGCACTTGCTCGGTACGAGCTGGAGAAGGTTGTGGCATCTCATCAGGCACATGCTCGCTAGGAGACGAAGAAGAATGTGGCATCTCAGGAATATGGTGGTCACAAGACGGTGAAAATATCTCTCCGACCTCAACAACTCGCTCCAAATTTTGAAGAGGGGATGCGGCGAAGAAGCAGTCAATATAATGTCCCGTTTGTGTCAGATGATGAACTGTCCAATAACGTCTCCAAGTAACACCAACCCAAAAATCTCAGATTGCATTCTTAGTTGGCCCAGGACTACTAGGTCCTCCCCAAACTAAAAAAACAACTCATAGTAGAGTAGTAAATATAGAAAAGCAGAGTAGTAGTAGTTAGGTAGTAGTAGCTGTGCAGCAAAGCAAGCAAAAGAGAGGAATGGAGTATAATACAGAGTAGTAGCAGTACTAAGAGAGCAGTAGCAATAATAAGAGAGCAACAGCAGCATAGTAAACTGACCATAACTGGAAATTTACAAATCCAAATAACATGAAACAAGACAATTTGGAAAGCTTATGAAATTTCCTAAAATTCATTTTCATACTTCAATGCATGATTCCAACTTTTACCGGGTCGAAATCACTTAACAACAGAAATATGTCTTCACGAGACAGAGAGCAGTCAAAACTGGACTCAAACTGAGAACAGCCATCTCTCCTAAACTACTTGGCCAAATGCCACCAAATTTTAACACAAGCTAGTCTAGTAAGTTAACTACAACTTTGGTATTCACATGATTCCCAGCAAACACCACTATCAAAGCCTAATTCACCAAGTGCTAGAAACTGTCCAGAATTATAAAATTGCTAAAATTAAATATTTACTTATGTGCCAAATATGATTTCTGACCAAACCAAATGCATCATAAGTTCACACATGATATAGGATCACTAGAAAGTAAGGTGTTCACCACCAATTCATTTCTTTTAATGTCTTTCTTAATTTATTTAGTTATTTAAGTGGAATAATAAACATATATGAAAACTGTACAGTTTAATCTACAAAAATTATAGTTCATACTACATGCTCCAAATAGGTTACTAAAAAAATTTCACCCAAAGTCACCAAAAGAAACATCCTACACAAAAATAACAAGGCAACAAGGCTGATTTTGACCTAACTTAGAAACCCTATTGAAAAGTGTCAAACAACAGAAGCAATATTTTTCCTAGCTTCATATTAGTGTCATGGAAGAATGGAAATGAAAACCATAAACTATATACTTTTGAAGATGGAAATGAAAAAGGTCAGTGATGAGATTAAGGGCAAGTAGCAGCAGATAGCACATTTAGAAAGGCAGATTAAGGGGAAGCTTGACCAGTTAGAACATACACCGGTATATTATCTGCAGTCAATTAGTTTTTAATTACTTTGTATCTGAATTGGTACATATTAAACTGTTGCAATGATTTTCCAGTCTCACACTAAGATATTGGAGCAGGTAAATGAGAAAGCATTTGAACTTGAGGTACCTAGAGTAGAGAACTACGTGTTACGACAAGTTACAAGTTACGACGACTTCCACAGTGGATCGTCCCGGGCATGCACTCCACTGGTAGCGTAACTACGTGTCGGTTTGCTGGGGCCTAGGTGCCGTTTTGGTTTGATGGCAGCGATTGGGCGTGTTTTTGGCGTGTAAATGCGAGTGATGTGGCCGCTCTCGCTCTGGATCCTTTTGGGGTACGTGAAAGTGGAGGGGCTCCAACTTTTGGGACGATCCACTATGGAAGTCGTCGTAACTTGTAACTTGTCGGCAAACGACGTTGCCATCCAGCTGTCCAAGTTGATGATGTTTCAACATCAGAGCTACTGTAATGTCGGCATAAGAAGTGCTTAAGGTAATAACCTAAGAACAGACAACCTAGTACAATATATGCTCAAATCATCTGCAACATTGATGAGAGAGTTATACGAATGTTGTGTCAGCCTGAAGAACAGATGTGGATCTGCGTACCTACAATCTCTATTGCTCTAAGAAAAATATTATGCGGACACTACAGATAGAACAATCTAGCAATAAGCATCTAAGACTAGCCCATGCAAGTAAAAAGATCAATCAACATCAACACATATCCACGGGGTTGGTGGCTCAATCAATCATCATCAAACCCTAACAAGGGAAATGGGCTAAGGAGAACGGGGTGGAGGGGATGAGACCGAGGAGGAGACGGAGGACATACCTATATCAAGCGCGAGCCGTCTTGGCGTGCACCCGGTGCGTGACCCACGGCTGGACAAGCGCACGCGTCCGGCGTGTGAGGACATAGAAGGAGGCCGCCCACACCCACCCGGCCACCGCCGCCAGCGTCGCCGCCTGCCACCTGGTCAGGCCCACACCTGTGCCCGCGCCCAAACCCACGACCCACCGCCGCCACCTGGTCGTAGACGAGGGAACGAGGAGGTGTACGGCGTGCCAGGCGGACGTGGAGGGCGGCGACCGACAAGGAGGCGAGGAGGACACCGTGCGGAGGCGAGGAGGACACCGCGCGCCAAACACTAGGCTGCTGTTTGCGCCGCTGTGAACCGCTGCCTCGCATCGCGTGGAGGAAGGGGAGTGGTGGAGGAGCAGGAGGAGGAGGAGGAGGACAAGGGTGGTTGCCGCCGCGCAGAGGGCCGGCCACCGCCGAGGAGGACACGGGTGACTTGGGCAGCCTGATGGCGTCGGGAGGAAGAAGAGAGCACCCAACATATTTTCACTCGTGCGTCCTTGTTTTTATACTCAGGACAATTTGTAGGGGCGGTTCCTGAACCAGCCGTCCCTAAAAATACATTTCTAGGGGCGGTTCCTGATCAAGCCGCCCCTACAAATTCATTTTTAGGGGCGGTTCCTGATCTAGCCGCCCCTATAAATTCATTTCTATTTTATTAAATTATTAATTATGTATTTTTTAAATCACAAAAACAAAAGTAAATGTATATAATATTTTTTATTATTCTATATATGCACAAATATATATAAAAACAATTGTAGTCATAAAAATTGTAAACATAACTCAATTTTGTCATGTGACTGCAATTTGAATTTTAAAAATTTAAATTTTAAAACTTTAACTACAATTTTAGGACATTAAATGACCTAAAATGAAAATATTGTAAACATAAAAGTTGTATAACTGATCAACATATACAACTTTTATTTTGGTCATCTTGTCATGTGATTTTGTTTAAACGATTCAAAACTTAAAATTCAAACAATTTCAACTTGAAATAATATTTTGAAAGAGTAAATGATTTCAGTTGAAAATCTCATGATTACCAAAGTTGTAGAACTCATCAATATGTACAACTTTTATTTTGATCATCTTTTCATTTGACCAAATTTGAATAATTAAAATTTTGAATTTCAATAAATGACAACTTCAAACAAGATTTTAAAACCTTAAATTATTTCAACAATAAAAGTCGTGAACATAAAAGTTGTTGAACTCATCACTATTTACAACTTTTATTTTGGTCACTTCTTCATGTGCTAAAGTATTAGTAAACATTGTTTATAAATTCACATATGACTCATAATTTCATGAACTATATGAGAGACATGTTAATTTGTGAACAATGTTTACTATCACTTTGTCAGATAAAAAATGACCAAAATAAAAGTTGTAGATCTTGATGAGTTATACAACTTTGGTATTCATCACTTTTCACAGCTAAAATCATTTAATGATTGAAAATCTCGTTAGAACTTGTCATTTTTTTTAAATTTGAAAATTTAAATTGCTCAAACTTTGTCAAATGAAAAGAATGACTAAATCAACATAGTAACTTGATAGGACATGATTTTAGAAAATTTTAGAAAAAAATCATCATATTTGGAGCTAGTACGAGGGAGAAAGACTGGTTACAAATTTTACCCAGAGATTAAAAAGAAAAATCACAACTGTTCATGATGATAAATGATGAACAAGTGTGATTTCTCTTTTTAATTTGTGGCTAAAACCTGTAACTAGTTTTTCTTCCTCATACTAACTCTAAATGTGATGGTTTTTTTTCCTAAAATTTTTTAAAATCATGCTCTATCATTTTAGTCTAGTTATCTATCTTTGTCACTAATTTGGAATAATTTAAATTTTGAATTTCAGAAAATGACAGCTTCAAACCTGATTTTCAACCACTAAATGATTTCAGCTGTAAAGGTGATGAATATAAAAGTTGTTGAACACATCACTATCTACAACTTTTATTTTGGTCATATTTTTATTTGACAAAATTTGAACAGTTCAAATTTTGAAATTCAGAAAATGATAGCTTCAAACCCGATTTTCAACCACTAAATGATTTCAGTTGTAACTGTGATAAATATAAAAGTTTTTGAACACATTAGTATCTCCTACTTTTATTTTGGTCATTTCTTCATTTCATAAAGTGTTAAGTGATTTCATAAAGTTTTAGTAGTAATAAAGTGGATGTTGAAATAGATTCATCTGGATGTTGCAAAGGGTAGTCTCACACATATGCATAAATGTAATTTCACGCACATACATAAATATATAGTCTTACACACATACATAAATATATAGTCTCACACGCATGCATAAATGAAGTCTTACAAACACACACTTACACAAACACTCCACGTTCAACAACTAGCTAACCCGCTGTAACGACTTTCACACATTTTCATTTTCATGGCAATATATCTTTGGATATGTTCTTTTTCACGACACTCATTTCTTTAGAAAAAAAAGTGACATGCCTACTTTGAGATCGGCATACTAGCTAGAGACGGTGGAATTGGAGATTTTCGTCAGGAATGGAATGGATGGTTGTGTTTTAATTGACTTGGTTATTCGTGTTGCTCTTTGAGAGCTTGTCTTTCATAGCTAGAGGCTAGAACCGGAATAATGAATGGTTGTGTGCATAGCTTATATAGAGACCAGAATAAATTATATTTTCTAAAAAATCGAGTCCTTCAAGTTTATGTGATTTTTTCCATGCAATTCTACATATATAACTTACATATTTGAAAAATAATAATCTACTACCTCCATCCACATAATGATGTAGGGATTGTTCAAGTCAAACAACTTAACATTGACCAAATTTATAGTGAATAATATTAACATTTATGACTTTAACTATGTTTACTATGAAAATATATTTCATAATTAATTTAATGGTACTTATTATGTATCATAAGTGTTAGTAATTTTTTAAATTTAAATTGTTTGACTCTTCTGAAAGTGGAATTGCATCTTTTTGTGGACGGAAGGAGTAATAGTAAATTTTCTTTACAGTTTTTAAGGCTTGTTAAAATATTATTGCGAATGACCGGAAGTAGCATAAATTTAGCAGTGTTGCTTTTATGTGCAACAAGCCTTGTCACATGCGTGTGTTACAGTTGGGGGATAGGAGGAAGAAGCGTAGTAATAGCTAGCGCTGTTGGGGCTTGCTTGATGAATAATGATGATCGATCTGTGTCGATGATCAGGTGGCGGTTGAGATATATAATGCCTGAAAGTGGCCTAATAATCTTTCTAGTCCAGATCTTGAGCATGAGATACGTTACATGACTGCGCGCGTTATCTCTGTTCATGCGTACATGTACATACATATACACATGAATGTTTGAGACTTTCAGAGAGACACAAGGAGATTAACCAACTTACTATATATCTAGTTACAGTATAAACAAACAGATACCGTTGCGCTTGCTGCAGATCGAGCAGTGCGACGAGGACGAGGCCAGCTTTTGTAAGTAAATAACCTACACACACACACACCAAATAGTAAATAAAGGTATTAAAAAGGCGTATGAATCTTCCAGTTGATTACTGTTCTTTCGTTCCGCTTTTTGCTTTTTTACTCGTGACGGTCCATCTATGACCTATCCTGTGTTCTTTACTAGCAAAAGTGCAGCACGCGTGAGTGAAGAAGCATCTGATCTCAGTGACAGGCAAAGTCAAGAACAGGATCAACATAAGCTGCACACGCGCGGTGAATATTACCGGACGCGTATCTTTTCACGGCACTGTTAAGTCTGCAGTTACTGCCGGCCGGCTACCTGCAATTCATCACTGATCTGATGACCATCGAGTCTTTTAAGCATGGATGCATGCGCGAATGGTGCCGGTAAATAATTAAATAAAAAAGCGATGTGATGGATCGAGCCGCGAGAGACAAGGGTCACCATCACATTAACATAGCTAACAACGCCACTAATCGGGAGGAGGAAAAAGGGCATGTAAACGCGAGAAATTCCCTGGGATGCCAAATGATGAACATTCCGTTGCAGCAAAAGGAGAGATGATGGATGGATGGATGCATGAAGCTGCAAGTCAAAAAGGAGTTGCTAGCAGGCTGCTAGCTAGCGTGGCGCATGCATGTGTGCATATCCGTAACACGTTGGTGTGTGCCGGCCGGTCGATATGCATGCATGAATAAGCGTGCACGCACACGGTGGTACAAAGTCAAATATTTGTGCATGTGTACTGCTCCATTTTGTGTGCAGTGGGAGAAAAAGACGACGACGATGACTTTAAGTTAAAAAGATCAGATCAATTTGGAGAGGTGTGGGCACGCAGCTTGTTGATCTTCACACCGGTGGCTAGCTAGCTGCACATTCTCGAAATTAAATGTTGGGATCGATATATACACCAGCGTCTACTCTGATGACCTCTCTGTGATTTGTTTCTGCAGGACCATAAATGAATGAGTAACTGGATCATGCAGCAAACCTCTGAACATACAGATAGACATGTGAGTATTTTAGATTATCATCAAACAGCTATGCATTTCATTTCAATCTGTATGTTCAGAGGCTTAATTATTAGCTGCAGGCAGTCGATCGATTATTCATTGCATTGGACCCTAGCTATAGCTAATGATTTGAACAACACTGTCGATCGTGTCAAAACACGAAATCCTCACTTGATGATTTGAAGTCGATCGTGTCAAAACACGAAAGCAGTAGTAAGAAAATAAATATACTCCGGCACAGATCAAAATAAGCCACTCCCTCCCATTTCAAATATAAGACGTTTCAAACTATGAGACATTTTGGCACTTCTAAATACATTAATTTTATTGTGTATCTAGATATAACAGAATTGTCAGGGAGGCCTTGCTCCAAGAGAAATGGATCGGTGACATTGCATACAACTTGAATGCCAACCTACTTAAAGATTTCTTTAGTCTGTGGCGGCACATACAGCTTTGCAATTGAATCCTAGCGAGAGGATCCAGGAAGATCAGATAGTCTTTGGACTCTTGAAAGCTCGGGGGACAGCGAACAGATCGCCTCCAACTTCCCAATGCTAATCTGGGGGGCATGGGCGCCACCACGATGCAAGTTTTTCTTTCTGTGGCCACTGCTTCAAGACAGACTATAGACCACAGCCAAACTACAACATTGGCTTCGCTTCGCTGAAAAAACAGGCTGAAACATTGTTCTGGCTGATTTGTTGTGAGAGAAAAATATTGTTCCGGCTGAAATAATAAGCTGAAAAAGACAAATTATAAGAGAAGCGAACAGAGCAATAACAAGCTGAAAAAGACAGATTATAAGAGAAACAAACAGTGCTGGTGGGCGAAAAAAAACAACTATTTATGCGCCCTATGTGAAAGGAATCTGAAAACCTCTCTTCATCTCTTTAGCGAGTCCCTTCACGAAAACTGTACAGGAACTCGTGACAGCTTGGAGCAACTGTACCAACCTGCACCATCTAGATGAACTAAGAGTAAGACTAATAATACAACCACTCAGCATTCTCTAGACTCACTTATATAGTAGTTGGCTCATCAATATTAATACATGGCTCACTTATTTCTCTCATAGACTTTTTTGGTTCTTGTACCTAAGCCAGCTGTAAGCTTACAGTCCACTTTTGCTCTCTCTCCTCTCCTCTCTCCTCCACTCAGCATTTAGCCAGCTTACAGTCTGCTATTATCCTTGCTCTAAAGAGAGCAAACTTAGAAGATTGGTTTCTAGTAGCATCGACCAAAATGGGCACAAAATCCGCACATTCACTTGCCATTCTCACGCTGTGACACATATGGAAACAGAGAAACACGGTGATTTTCCGCGAAGCCCGGAGATCAGCACGAGCAGTTGTTGCAGGGACTAAAGATGAGTGCTCCTTGTGGGTGTCGGCGGGAGGGAAGGTTCTTAGCTCTATAACGATTGCGAACCCCTCTATGAGTAATTAACTAATTGTAGTTTCACCACCCCATACAATCGTCTGTTGTGTGTGGTAGCGCTTCTTGCGCATGTAAGAACGCCAACTCTGTAAACTCTTTCTTATATCACTATAAAGCTACGTAACCGGATCTTAAAATAAAAGACAGTGTATATTTAAGTACATAGAAAAACTATGTATTTAAAAAAAATGTCTTATAATTTATAACAAAGTAAGTGATCTGAATGTGCATACTAGAGAACCTTAGACTGTCTCCAACAAGGAACCTATATGGTACCCAAACCCAAAATGGGTAGCAAGAGATTCAAAATTAGTCTCCAACAGAGTACCTATATGGGAGACCTATTTTTGGTTGCCTGAGAGTCACAACCCAAATATGGATATCCTCTCTCCTGAAAACCTATTTATAGAAATAATTCACTTTTGGGTCTCGTTGTTGGACAAGATGCCGAATAGATATTAAACCTTTTGTCTGTAGCGCTACCAAAAACGAATTAGTTTTATATTTTAGGTGTTGTTTTTGAAGATAGCCTTCCTAGTCAGTGAAGCTAGCACGTAGCCACGTACTACTAGTGTGTACATGACGCCATACTCGTACTTGATTAACCACCACACCTACCCAATCCGGCGGTTACATAACGAGATTACCGGCCTGAATGTAGCTGAGAAGTTGATTATCATATAATAGTCATATCTTTTTCGTCAACCAGTACTAGATATATACTATATAATATAGATAGATCTTGCCGCCACCCCGATCGACCGAATCAAAGTTGCTTCATGCGTGCGTGCTTGCTAGCTGCTTCCGGCCACTCATAAGTCATAAGCTTGCACCCGCACATGCACCAACGACGACGATTCAGTGGAAAAATCACCTAGGGCCTAGGGGATACGACTGTTATAAAACATGTTGACAGCGATTCCGACCTTTCACTCTCCGTCTCTCAGGATCAACACAGTAAATAAAATTAAAAGAACAAATAGACATAAGATAGAAAGACTATTCTTTATTTCTCTGGGTATTGGTAATTACAACATAGAGCTCCCACATATATATAGTTCTGTTAAGGTCTAAGAGTTTGATAAGAGCCCACACGCAAACGGACTAAGATTAGGATTCCTCCTTCTTTTCTTCTAGGATAGAGTCCGTATGTTTTACAACACTCTCCCTTGGGCGATTACCACGATATGCATATGCTTCGTTAAAAACTCCATCTAAAAATTCAGTGGGAAAAACGGTTCTTGGAGAAAAGAGTACATCGCATTCGTTAATTGCATTGCACATGTTGTCTCATTAGAAACCTTGTGTGAGAAACCTTTAAGTGAAAACTCACATAGGGAAAAAGAGTACAATATTTAACCTTCTTGTCATGTATTCTTCAGGATATTCTATTCTTCATGAATAGATATTTATCTTCATGATCTATGCATAAACTTTAATGTTTTAGCAAATATGATCTACTTAATCTTTGTAATTCTAGTGGTTTTAATTACCTTCAAGGTAGATTCACTCAAATTGCTCCCCCTCATAAAGTCATTCTTTGAACTTCATTGTTCAGACCACACCTTTCATAAATGTGTGCTTAATAATGGTATATAGTACCATAATAATATATCTTTTAAAATGTTGGCTTATCATTCTTCAATAAATTATAATATGAGTAAACAAGAGCAATATGCTTCATGCATAGATAACCACTTATTAGTTGTGCAAAACAAATAAAATTTATCCTTCAGGGTAATAAATTCTTTCAGAGGATTGTGGAGGTAAATAAGTTACATTCAATATCTTCTAGATAGTGTATCAAACTTATACTAGAGTTTGAATGCTTATAATTCTTTCTTAGTGGATATTCAATTATATATTTTACAAATCTTCAGGATTTTGATTGTACCACTAAATAATAAATCCAGTCTTGCATTTGGCATTTAGGGGATAATTCAATTGCCAAAGTCACCATTATTCTTATACCTTCTATGGTATTTTAGAGGATATCAATAATTTGTTGCTAGCTTTACAATATACACTTTTTGAGTGTATGTATGACATCTTCATGGTATTTACCATTTCTTATTTTCTTTCTCTCGGGTCAACATCACTTCAGGGATTGTGGGGGTATTAACCCCTATACCCTTACGGCTAAGCTTGGGCTGGCCCGGATCGATAGGTCCAGTCCACCTGAAAGACGACGTGTGGCCCAGTTAACCTGATCGGAGTCCCGCACAAGGAATCAAGACGGATTTGAAGACCAAGCAGGATCCTGGTCGGTTAGAATAGGAATCCTTATCCGGCCACATATGGCAATTGTAACTGACTAGGATTAGTTTCTAGATCTATAACCCTGCCCCCCGGACTATATAAGGCGGGTAGGGGACCCCTCTAAAAAACATCTCTCATTGACATACAGCAATACAAATCAGACGCAGGACGTAGGTATTACGCCTCGGCCGAACCTGGATAAAACCTCGTGTCTGTCTTGCGTCACCGTCTTGTTTGGGGCTTGCGCATCTGTCTGTCGATAATCTACTACCTTGGGCATACCCCTAGGTAGACTGCCGACCATATTTCGTCGACAGTGGCGCGCCAGGTAGGGGGTGTGCATACTGCTCTCCAAGCAAACAAGATGGTCATCATCTCCGGCTCCATGGCTACGCCCAACGGCCTCACGTTCACCGTCGGCCAGGTCACTTGGACCACCGGCCCTGACGTCTCCATCACCATGACCGTGGAGGAGGCGTGTATTCAACCCGCGCCGACAACTACTTCACCTGCATCGGCTACGGCTCCGACCACGGTGAACGCGGCTCCGACCACGGTGAACACGGCTCCGACCACGGTGAACACGGCTCCGACCACGACGAACACGGCTCCGACCACGATGGATCTGGCTCCGACCACGGTACATCTGGCTCCGACCACGCCTACAGCCACGCCGACAACCCGTCATCCGCTTCCCCGCTACAGAGGAAAGCAGATTGACGACACCGACCTGCTCGACTCCATCGATCGGGTCGGCATCAAACTCGCTGAAACCCTAGCTCTGGTAAGTACGATTCAAAGCCAACCTAATGAGCAGGTAACAGCTCCCCACAACAGATCTATCCGACCAGCTCGGGCCAGTCGTCCTGCACGGCTTGGAACAGATCTTGTGGTCGTATCTACTCCTGAGGGGCGCTTCGCTCGTCGCCAGCCAGCCTTCGCGACGGGCCTTCGACTCTGCGAGTACGAAGTCCCGACGGAGAACCACTAGGTCCAGCCCTACGGCCTGCGAAACACTGCCTCCAGCTACGCGTACAACCTACGACGCCGCTCGGATCTATGCCCTATACACCGATCTCGTCCGAAGCCATGCAACATCGTCAACATGGTCCGGATTGAAGATTATCAAGAAGGATCCGTCCACACAGTCCGAGAGGGTGACTCCAGCTCCTCATCCGGCACTGCATCCAACGCATCTGTCCACACCGAGCTTCAGCGTCATGAAGATGAAGGCGTCAAATACGATCTGGATCTACCAGACCACGCCCCGGGTTTCCCCCAATTTCCGTCTTTCCCGCCAAGACGAGGGGATTTGATCCATGTTGTCAGCAACGACGAGCCGCCAGCAGTTGGCGAAACAGAACAAGAAAAGACTGCACGCGAAGCACGCAATATTGACCGGTTTAATCGCCGGCAAATCGAAGCTGAAGCAGACCAGGAGGCACGACGCATAAGGCTCCGACCACGTGACCTCAACAATGCTTTCGACAGGGTGGGGGACAAACAAGTCTTCAAGACCCCAAGCGCCAACGTAGCCGTCGCCATGGCGACAATGCAGCGGTTGCCCAACACTCCCGAAACCCAAGCAATCCGTGATGACATACAAGCTTATCTGACAGCTGCTATGGCTCAGACCGCAGAGATGAATCAAGCCCGGGCTCCATCCGTTTCTGTCGAATCAAGCCACAGCCGCCAATACTCAAGTCGCTCACAGCCACTCAACCAACGTGGCTCGCGCAATAACGACCCATCGGACAACCGTCAAGGCGGAAACGGTGGTCATGATGGTGGTCGGGACGACAACCGCCGCCGGGAGGATAACCGCCACGACGTTCGAGGTGACAACCACCGAGATAACCGCGACAATCGCCATGATAACCACGGTCGCAGGGCTAATCCAGATGGCAATCGAGATTGCCGCGATGGCAATAACGATCTCCGCCATTACCTCGTCGGACGTGATCTGCGCGCTCGCATCAACCAGAGAGCCAACGATCATGCATCCCATGAAAGCTATCGCCGTATGGAATATGACACCGCCCACAGCCCGCCGGGTTTGAAGCAGTTCACTCCACACCTTCGCCAAGTCATATGGCCCAAGAATTTCAAACTCGAGAAACTTCAGAAGTACGACGGCAAGGAAAACCCCGAATTATGGGTCATGCTCTATGAAACTGCGTGCCGCTCAGCCATGGCTGACGAGCATGTCATGTCTAACTACTTCCCAGTCGCTGTTGGTCATGCGGGTCACCAATGGCTGGTTAGCCTGCCAGCGAATTATTTTGACTCTTGGCAGGAGCTCAGCAGGCCTTCATCGACAATTTCATCGCTACTTGTGAACAACCTGGCAACAAGTACGATCTGCAACAGATCCGAGATCGGAAGGATGAACCACTGCGCGAGTACGTTCGGCGTTTCTCGGAGATGCGCATCAAGGTCCCATCAATCTCCGACAACGAAGCAATCGAGGCTTTCGTCACCGGCCTCCGGTTCCACGACGCCCTAAGAGACAAGCTCCTCCGGAAGAGACCCGAATCAGTAACAGCGCTTTTGGCCACCGCTAAGAAATACGCGGACGCTGACGACGCTAAAAAGATAATCGTTGAAGCAGCAGCAAGGGTTCCACGCTCCGACCACCCTCCACACCGCGACGATTACCGCGGCAATCGTGGTCAGAACGACAATTTTGACCGCCGCAACCAGCGCAACGACTCCCGCGACCATCGTGATCAACGTAATCAGCGGCGCAACCGCCGTGACGATTACAGGAGCAAGCGTGCTCGGGAAGACGACGGCGAGGTCAATACCATGAAAAAGGGCGGCGGACGTCGTAACTACGAGGACGACTACGCTAAAGCATTGAAGGGGCCCTACCAGCTCCATCCTAAGTCGAACCACACCATGGAGAATTGCCGCATCCTCAAGACTATCTACACGCATCAATAGGCTCCAGATACGTCCGACAAGCCTAACGATGCGGGGGAACAGCGCAACGAGGACAACGACGACGACGATGCAGACCCTCGTCATAAATACGTCAAGCCGACTGATCGCGTGCACGCCATCATCGGCGGCAAGGTGTCCATTGAGACCAAACAAGAACGCAAGCTGCTCGCCCGCGCTTGCTTGAACGTGGCAAACACCGACAACCTTCTCACCGATCCGCGGCTTCCTCCGTGGTCTCACCGTGAAATCTACTTCAGCAGGAAGGACCAATGGGCCGCCATACCCGAGCCAGGGCGTTTTCCCCTGGTCCTCGATCCTTGTATCAACAAGGTTCAATTCGACAAGGTACTGATAGACGGCGGCAGCTCCATTGATATACTGTTCAAGAACAGCCTGCCCGCTCTGAAAATAGCCCAGGCGGACCTGAAGCCATACGAGGCACAGTTCTGGAGCGTTCTCCCCAGACAGAGCTCCACACCTCTCGGGCAGATCACGCTACCTGTGCAATTTGGGACTCCGGACCACTTTCGCACCGACTACGTCAACTTCGTGGTCGCTGACTTCGACGGCACCTACCATGCTATTCTTGGTCGACCGTCGCTCACCAAGTTCATGGCCATACCTCATTACAGGTATCTGGTGCTCAAGATGCCTACTGAGAAAGGAGTTTTAACCCTCAGGGGCAACGTATACGCAGCTTATACCTGCGAGGACGACAGCTTCAAAATAGCAGAGGCCCACGACCTCTCTATTCGCATGGCCGAGACCATGCTCGACGCTAAGAAAACCTCGGCCGATCACCTGGAGATCCCAGAGCTCGAGGCTCTGCGCAAGAACATCAGGTCCAAGGAGCACAAGACGATCCAGCTGGTCGAGGGCGATCCCAGCAAAACGGCCCTCATCGGGGCCGACCTGGATCCCAAATAGGAAGACGCGCTCGTCAGGTTCTTGAGGGGCAACGTGGATGTGTTTGCATGGAAACCTTCCGACATGCCCGGTGTACCTCGGAACTTGATTGAGCACTCCTTAAATGTCAACAGCAGGGCCAAACCAATCAAGCAGAAGCTACGACGGTTTGCTCGCGACAAAAAGGAGGCAATTAGGGTAGAAGTTACACAGCTTTTGGCGGCCGGATTTATCAAAGAAGTGTATCATCTGGAATGGTTAGCCAACCCGGTTCTTGTACGCAAAAAGAATAATGAATGGAGAATGTGCGTTGATTACACTGATCTCAACAAACACTGCCCTAAGGACCCCTTTGGCTTACCTCGCATAGACGAGGTCGTAGATTCAACCGCCGGTTGCGAGCTGCTTTCCTTTCTCGATTGCTACTCTGGTTATCACCAGATCGCTCTCAAAAAGGACGACCAGATCAAGACATCTTTCATCACGCCTTTCGGCGCCTACTGCTACACGACTATGTCGTTCGGGCTCAAAAACGCCGGTGCTACCTACCAACGCGCTATACAGGTCTGCCTCAACGACAAGATAAAAGACGGCCTCGTCGAGGCTTACGTCGACGATGTAGTTGTCAAAACCAAGGAAGCACATACCCTTGTTGACAATTTGGAACACACCTTCGCAGCCCTTAATACGTTCCAATGGAAATTAAACCCAAAGAAGTGCATCTTTGGTGTCCCTTCTGGCATATTGCTCGGCAACATCGTCAGTTACGACGGCATACGCCCTAACCCGGAGAAAGTCAAAGCTGTCTTATACATGAAGCCCCCAAAAAAGGTGAAGGATGTCCAGAAGCTTACCGGCTGCATGGCTGCTCTAAGCCGTTTCATATCAAGATTAGGAGAAAAAGGACTACCGTTCTTCAAACTGCTCAAAGCGTCCGAGAAGTTTGAGTGGTCGGAGGAAGCAGACGCTGCCTTCACGCAGCTGAAACAATACCTCACGTCACCTCCGGTACTTACTGCTCCCAGAGAAGACGAAACTCTCCTACTTTACATTGCGGCAACCGATCGGGTGGTTTCCACTACAATGGTGGTCGAGCGCGACGAGCCGGGCCACGCCTACAAGGTACAGCGGCCAATTTATTTCATTAGTGAGGTACTCAATGAATCCAAGATCAGGTACCCACAGATTCAGAAACTGCTCTACGCCATACTGATAACATCCCGAAAGTTGAGACATTACTTCGACGGATATCGTGTGGTGGTCATGACCGAGTATCCTTTGGGGGACATCATTCGCAATAAGGATGTGAATGGGCGCATCGTCAAATGGGCAATGGAGCTATGCCCCCTTTCCTTGGAATTTGCAAGCCGTACTACAATCAAGTCTCAGGCACTCGTCGATTTCATCGTCAAGTGGATAGACTTAAGCACGCCTGTCTCTCTGGGATCCGACGAATATTGGACGATGTACTTCGACGGTTCTCTCAACATTGACGGTGCGGGAGCAGGAGTTCTTTTCGTGTCACCATCCAAGGAGCAGCTCCGGTACGTCCTCAGGATTTATTTCCCAGCATCTAATAATGCCGCCGAGTATGAAGCATGCCTGCATGGTCTACGCATCGCGGTTGAGCTTGGAGTTAAACGTCTCTATGTCTACGGAGATTCGGCTCTGGTCATCAACCAACTCAACAAGGACTGGGACACGACCAGTGAAAAGATGGACGCATATTGCAAATCGATAAGAAAGCTGGAAGGCAGGTTCTATGGCATCGAGTACATACACGTGGTCCGGGACAAGAACCAAGCAGCGGATGCGTTGTCAAAGTTAGGATCATCCCGAGCCAAAATCCCACATGGCGTATTCGTCCAAGACCTGCTCACGCCTTCCATTGAAGACAAAGATTTAACGACCGACAAAGTTTCAGACCAGCAATTAGTGGCTACGGTTCCGGCGCCGAGCACAACTGATCCGCTTCCGACCACTCATGAGCCGGACTGGAGAACGCCTTTCATCAAGTACTTGACAGATGGTAGCGGTTATATCGATCGAACAGAAAATGAGCGCCTGATGCGTCGTAGTAAGCAGTATCTGCTCGTCGATGGCAAGTTATGGCGCAAAAACGCTAAGGAGGAAATCTTGATGAAGTGTATAACCCAGGAGGAAGGTGAGCATCTCCTAGACCAAATCCACTCTGGCTCCTGCGGCAACCACGCGGCCTCAAGAACACTGGTCGGTAAGGCTTTCCGAGCAGGGTTCTATTGGCCGTCAGCAGTGGCCGACGCAGAGAAGCTAGTCCGCCGCTGTGAGGGTTGTCAGTTCTTCTCCAAGAGAATCCATATACCAGCACATGAGATCCAGACGATTCCAGCCTCTTGGCCCTTCGCATGCTGGGGACTGGACATGATCGGGCCTTTCAAACCAGCTCCTAGGAAATTTACATACGTCTTCGTGCTAATTGATAAGTTTTCTAAGTGGATAGAATACATGCCTCTGGTACAGGCATCCTCAGAGAAAGCTGTCACATTCCTCGACCAGGTCATCCACCGTTTCGGCGTGCCCAACAGCATCATTACTGATCTGGGTACTCAGTTCACCGGGAACGCTTTTTGGGACTTCTGCGATGAAAGGAGCATAGTTGTAAAATACGTCTCGGTGGCGCATCCTAGAGCTAATGGACAAGTCGAGCGGGCAAATGGCATGATCTTGGACGCATTGAAGAAGAGGATGTACAGAGAAAACAATAAAGCTCCTAGAAGATGGCTCAAGGAGTTACCAGCCGTGGTCTGGGGCCTCCGAACTCAGCCCAGTCGTAACACCGGCGTCTCACCATACTTTATGGTTTACGGCGCTAAGGCAGTCCTCCCACCAGATATAGCTTTCAGATCAGCACGGGTAGAGAACTTCGACGAAGGCAAGGTCAATGAAGTACGGGAGCTAGAAGTCAACAGCGCAGAGGAGAAAAGGCTTGATTCTTGCGTACGCACGGCCAAATACCTTGCTGTTTTACGCAGGTACTACAACAAGAACGTTAAAGAGCGTTTCTTCGTGGTCGGGGACTTAGTCCTGAAGTGGAAGACGAACCAGGCTGGTGTCCACAAACTCGCAACCCCATAGGAGGGACCCTTCATGATCAAGGAAGTCACACGTCCAACGTCTTACAGGTTAGCTCATCTGGACGGCACGGACGTACCGAACTCATGGCACATCGACAAGCTTAGACGTTTCTATGCTTAACTACTGAGATATGTACTCCACTTGCATTTTCGATTTACTTTACTAAAGAACTATGGTTTCTCCGACCACTCTAATGTGTCGCTCCGAATTTTATGGTTATTCCAACTTAAGCCAGTACAAGCCGACCACCACTCCTTCTACGGTTTTCGGAGCAGGCCCCGTCTTCGGTTCCTCCCAACACGTGCACGGGATCCGCTCTCTACGTTGCGGGTGATCGGCGGGTCCCCCCTGGTTTGACTTGTCTGCGTCCACGTGTGCACAGGTCGTAGTACCTCACACTCCGACCACATGCCAGACTAGGGCCGCACAAACTTGACAGGATAATGTGTCGAGCAAAACGGTACAACTAAACAGAACATTAACACGTTCCCACTTAGTTACACCAACAAAAAATTTGAAGCTTAAAGTGCGTTTTGTATAAAACAAACAAGCTTATAATGATATATAGTTACGTTATTACAAGCTTGCCTGAAGAGGCTTAAGTTTACAATAACACAACTATGTCCTCCTTCTACAGCTCTAAGCCTATTACATTGGCTGGTCAGGGCGCATGGCATTTTCTGCTCGCCGCCTCTGATACCCTACTCGAGTCTCGGGGACTCTTGAGCTAGTCAAGCTGAAGGGGATGGCCCCGTCGGTGCCTGGCTGGTCGAGACCGCATGCTTCGTTGGTTGGCTTGCAGCTGATGGCATTTCCAGCTGGCTTGTCGATGGCATACCCTGCATAGGTGTTGTCCCACCTCCGCACAGGTTAATATCACCAATTATCTTTGACGACAAGTCCAGCTGGGCCGTCCGAAGCTTTTCGGCCTTGTCTGGGTCTATCTCCTTTGGGTACCCAGCCTCCAAGCATTTGAGATCGATCAGGGGGTAGTGAGCACGCACCATGCTTAGCACATGGGCACCCGTGTACTCACCCGCCTCCTTCACGAAGTCTTGGAACCATCCCCATGCTTGCTTGCATCTCTCGACCAGTCCGAGCTGAGGCGTCCTTAGCTCTTCCTCTGTGAGCGCCGGGTCGATAAGGTCGAGGACGGGCACAATGCCAGTTGCCATTTCTTGGCATCGCTTGTTCCACGTGTTCCGCTCCTCGGTGGCCTTAAGGCATTGTGTTTTCTAGTCGTCACGCTCCTTGATCATGGCCTCCAGGTGCCTCTTGGCATTGACTTTCAAAACTGAAAACAGTACAAGACATCAAACGTGATGACATGACAAGGCAAGGTGGGCAATAGAATGAGAAAGGTGGTCTGGAGTGCTTACTTTTCAGGTCGTCCTTCATTCTGTTAGTGTGGTCTTGGAGTTCCGACTGGCTGCGTGCCAGTTTCTCGTTGTCCTCCTTCAGGCGACCACATTCTGCAAGCACACGGCTGTTCTCCCCCTGGAGGCGGGTCACTTCAGCTTCTAAACCTGCATTACAGCTATTACTGCCAAGAACAAAATAACACAAGTCCCGCACTTGCTATGATACGGTGAAAACTTACCTGTTTTCTCCCGCTCTTTGTTTTTGAGCTGGCCGACCAGGTTTTGGTTCTGTGCTTCTTGGTCTGTCCTCTCCTGGTCGGCGGCTTCAAGTTGGCGCCGTAGGCGTTCCACTTCAGCCGTCAGCTCCTTATTGGTCGTTGTGATTCCTTCTATCTGGTCGAAGCACCTTTTTTGGTATCTTGCAGTTTTCATCAAGTCCTGCATACAGACAAGATACGTCAGACAGTTCGACTACACAATAGGGTCAAGGACTCAAGCCAAATATACCTGGACTTCCGTCACCAGGCGCTTGGCCGCCCGTTCGACTTTTAAGGTCTCTTCGACCTCTGGGATTTCCTCGTGCATGACCCATTCGTCGTTCCGATAGCGCGACACATATACATGTTGTCGCCTATCTTGGGGATGGCCCAAGACTTCTTCCACTTCATCCTCCTATTCGGGAGGCGGCACTGGTCTGGAGTTCGTAGACTCCACGACCACCAGGGCTTTCCCACGAGCCGTCGCGTCGGCAACCATGTTCTGGGCAACTTCTGGCTGCTGCTCCTCGGCTAGATCCAGCTCCCTTGGCGCCGTGGTATCCGCCTCAGCAGGGTTCGTGCTTGGAGCACTTGTATTATGCTCGGTTGTCTTCTTGACCAGCTGCTCGGGGACTGGCGTCTGGTCGTCCGCCTGCTGAGGCCCATGTGGAGTCCCTGCCATGGGCTCCTCCACGGCTGGTTGCTGAGCAGTTTGTCCCGCCGTTGTAGGTAAGAATGTTCCGCACCCAGCTAGCTGGTCGGGGCTTTTGATGGACGCCGATCTAATGCATTCAGAGACAAATTCAGAAGATAATAGCATCCAATGCAAAATGCAAAGCTTACATCAAAAATATAGATACTTACAGTTTTGACTTGCGGAAGGATGTGGCGAAGGAACGTCTCCTTGACCGCCCCTGCTCCGCTTGCTCGGCAGTTTCCACCGGGACTTGTTCAACCTCCGGTACGGGCGTCGGAGTATGATGCGGCATGTTCCCTTCGTCTGTCCTCTGTGTTGCAGTGGTCGGTGCTGTGACCACTGCTGGCCCAGAGGAGCCACCCTGCTCCGTCGGTCCCACCTACCTTCTCCTCTTTCGGGGGACGAGCCGGAAGATGTCCGCATCCTCTGCTTCGTCGTCCGACAGGGGGAAGATGGCTTGATGTCGTTTGCTCGCAGCCGGACGCTTGCCAGCGGCTCTAGTCGAGGCGTCCTCTACGGTCTCGAGTACCGCCCAGTGAACGTCGTCGGTCCTGGCGCTGGTCTGGGCGGCTAGGCCAGTAGCTTGCGGCCATTCTACACCAGGGGAAGGCGACACGAACACTCCTACCCGGTCACGGCCATTACACTGAGACACAAAATGAAGGAAAAGACAGTTATTTTCTTGATACAACATGACTCTACAGTTAAAAGGAGGCGTCATTTACCTTTGGGGGAGGTCGAGCCAGCTTGGAGGCGTGCTCGATGGCGTTCAGTGCAACATAATTGGGATCAGCCAGATTAAACAGCTCTCCAATCCTGGCTTTGATCTCCGTCTTGTCGAGCGGCTCTTTCCTGGTCCTTGTCGGATCCACGCCCCCTTGGTACTCGAAGCCAGGATGAATCCTTTTCTGGCATGGCTGAATTCGTCGGCTAATGAAGTTGCCGACCACGCTCGGGCCATCAAGCCTTCCCCATGGGATCATCCCGAGCAGTTCGACGATCTGTTCCAAGTTCTCGGGCTTCTCCGACCAGCTATTTTTCTTCTCTGGAATTAGCCCCACGTCGCACAAAGTGATGGTGTTCGGCTCTTCACGGATGTAGAACCATTTCTTGTACCACTCGTCCAATGAGGTGTTCCAGGGACAGTGCAGGTATTGGGCCTTCATGCCGTCACGCAGGTTCAGGTAGACGCCTCCGGCGATCTTCGAGCCACCGCTCCCTTTTTTCCGAAGACAGAAAAGGTGGCGAAAGAGGTCGAAGTGGGGCTGGAAGCCACCATACGCCTCGCAGAGATGGATGAAGGTAGAGACGAGAAGAATCGAGTTGGGATGCAGATTGCAAATCCCAATCTCGTAGTACAAGCAGAGACCCTGAAGGAAAGGGTGCACTGGAATCCCAAAACCCCGTTTGAAGAAATCTTCGAAAACCACGATCTCACCTGGTTGTGGATCGGGCAAGCTTTCTCCTTCTGGTGCGCGCCATCCAGCGAGGGCTTTGTTGTGGAGCACCCCCATGGCGACGAGGTATTCGATGGTTTGCTCGTTGCTCCGAGACTTCCACCACTCCTTCGCCATGATTCCGCCTTTCTTCTGGGCGTCTCTCCTCGCCATTACTCTGTCCTTTCTAGGGGGGTGGATGCGGTGGCAAGGGGATTTGGCGATGTTTCTCGGAGGAATAGGGTTTGGCAAGAGGAAGACGAAGGTGGCGGCGGCGAATGACGATGGGGAACGGTGACAGTAACTTGCCAGATCTATATTATAAATAACAAAGAGTACCGTCGTTTCGTCTGCCCGAGTTTCTTGGGAGACGTGCGCACGCGCGGCGGACGGATGTTCACACCACCTCGAGATCTACGCCAATAAACGCGCTCTTTCGTTAATAGTGTACGCGCCTCTTCGTTGATGGTGTAAGAGGGCCCACACTGACACACCTCAATACAGGTGTCAACCGACTGTTTGCAAAAAAAAAAAGAGAGAAAAAAAAGGAAGACAGAATGATGTACTATACCTATTTGCCTTTTTGACCAGGCGTGTCAGATTGGACTTGGCAGAGAATAGAGAAAAATAAGTATACCAAATAATAGTACAAGCAGCGCAAGTGATCGTGGATTTGTCCTGACCACTACTGTGCTCGGGGACTGCCCAGACCACTACTGTGCTCGGGGACTGCCCAGACCACTACTGTGCTTGGACACTGCCCAGACCACTTTTGTGTTCGGGGGGACTGCTTCGACCATTACCATATTAAGGAACTGTTGTGACCACCGCTGTGCTCGGATACTCTCCCGACTACTCCTTATAGTTTTGCTCTCCTCGGCTACATGTGATTTGTACTCACATACAGTTGAGAAACATTTATTTAGATCTTGCTACAAGGTTCATACTTCGCCTTCCAGCAAGCTCGGGACTACGGAGGTACGATGCACCTGCCGGTGTATCTTGTTTTGCCTGTACGACAATTGGATTCTTAACTTCAGTGGAATTTCTTTTTTAGACCCTGGCACCACGTGCCTGCGTCACCTACCACCAGGCTCGGGGACTAAGTGGGCACACTTCACCTTGCGGTGAGTGTGTTTGTTTAAATTGACCCCTGTGCTTTGAATGATTATAAGGATTATTAATATGCTCGGGGACTGCCCCGACCACTGCTTGAATAATGGTTCTCCTTGGCTACATGTGATTTGTACTCACATACAGTCAAGAGACATTTCTTTAGACCTTGCTACAAGGCTCGTACTTTGCCTTCCAGCAAGCTCGGGGACTACGTCGGTACGATGCATCTGCCGGTGCATCATGTTTTGCCTGTACGGCAATTCGGTTTTCAACTAAGCTATGAATTCTTTTTAGACCCTGGCACCACGTGCCTAAGTCACCTACTACCAGGCTCGGGGACTAAGTGGGCACACTTCACCTTGCGGTGAATGTGCTTGTTTTTCGACCACTACGCCTCTGATGATCAAAGATGCTATGCTTCAAGACAACTTACATTTCTTTTCAGAAATACAAGTGGGCACACTTCTCAGGACATAAATCTTTTTCTTTTTTCTTAAGAGCACCATACATTCTTCGGACAACCTACTTCTCCGGTGATGACGATGGTCGGAGGCGTCAAGGATTCAAGCCTCGCTTGTCGGAGAAGGTTAAAATGGCGTGTCGCAGCATAATACATGATGTTCGGGGACTAGCTGTGGGGGTATTAACCCCTATACCCTTACGGCTAAGCTTGGGCTGGTCCGGATCGATGGGTCCAGTCCACCTGAAAGACGACGTGCGGCCCAGTTAACCTGATCGGAGTCCCGCACAAGGAATCAAGACGGATTTGAAGACCAAGCAGGATCCTGGTCGGTTAGAATAGGAATCCTTATCCGGCCACATATGGCAATTGTAACTGACTAGGATTAGTTTCCAGATCTGTAACCCTGCCCCCCGGACTATATAAGGCGGGTAGGGGACCCCTCTAAAAACATCTCTCATTGACATACAGCAATACAAATCAGACGCAGGACGTAGGTATTACGCCTTCTTGGCGGCCGAACCTGGATAAAACCTCGTGTCTGTCTTGCGTCACCGTCTTGTTTGGGGCTTGCGCATCTGTCTGCTGATAATCTACTACCTTGGGCATACCCCTAGGTAGACTGCCGATCATATTTCGTCGACAGGGATTAATAGTGTTTTTTTCGAGAATTGACTGGTAAATCCTTCATGGATTAAATCCTTCGAAGATGTTCTCATTCTTAGTGAATAATATTTATCTTCTATGAGATATATTCTCTACTACATGAGAGATTATTATGTGATATACACAATGTGATAGTGCTATTCACTTACAAAGTCACTCGATACTATTCCTTCTAGGACATGCTCTTCTTAAGACTTTAATATTTAGGAATATATTCTACCTTAGACTTTGTAATACTTGGTATGAGATTTAATTTCTATATGTTGCGATTTATATTCTTCAGGAACTATATGGATCTTCGTAATCCACTTATTAAGTGCATATTTCATATTGAGTTAAATGCACCATAGATCCATTAAATTTTGGTGGTGTGTCATCTAGGTCTATCAATTTTTGAACTATATTTTTGGGTCCATTAACTTTTGATGGTGTATCATCTAGGTCCATCAACTTTTAAACTGTATTTTTGTGTCCATTTACTTTTGGCGATGTGTCATCCAGGTCCATCAACTTTTAAATTACATTTTTTGGTCCCTAAAATTTTTAACTGGTTCACCGTAGGTTCATACCTCTTCGTTTAGCGAATAGATTTGATATGGCACGCCAAATAAGCGAACAGGGTGATGGATTCATGCATTATGTAAGCATGATCTAATCCGGACGTAATTAAGCAGATTATTGCAAACATGTATACTACTAGCTACGACGTACAGCGTACGCGGGGATCTGGATTCTGGCAAGTCGCTTGGATTGGAGATGGAACGAAAAATGATTCCAGCAAATGCATGGATGCGTGCACACGCACCACCAGCTAGTCAGCACAATCGTCATGATCACGCTACATTTTGCAGCGAGCATGTCATGTTTAGGACATATTTGCACAAGACCCGGTTGTAGATTAAGCGGCCGTGCAGTGTACAAGACCCGGAATTCTCAACTAATGTTTTCAGGCCAAACTTCTACAGTTCTACTCCCCTTTCTAAAAGGGTATTGGCCATTTCTCGAACTGTATAACTTACATCGTAGTTCGGTTTTTAATTCTAAACAATACGATACCAGGTAGTAGACGTCCTTCAACTGACAATTTGTAGTTATCTGGTAGGTTCCAAAAGGTGGTTTTCTATTTTCTAACAATAACAAAAATCCGGTTAATCTCTAAAATATTCATAACTTACTATTTGTTTTAAATAACATAATATAAAACTAGTGCCATTTTTTTTGTCTAAAAATGTTTCTCAACGTGTGTGCGAGAAGTTTCTTCTTCATGTAATCCTGCAACGCCATGGGAGCCTTTTTTTTTCCTGTGGGTCCAGTTTTTTTTAGTGCGGCACTTTCAATCTGATTTCCTGACCATCAGTGCTGCAAATTAAATGAAACCTGCAAAAATACAGCCGATCGGTACATTGTGGCTTAAGGCCAAATAATGTCGATGGGTACACTGGGGTCAGTCGTACACTCCAGCAGTGAACGCTGGTCGCGGGATGTTCGGCAACGCGAATGTGGTTCCGAACGCTGGTCGCGGGATGTTCGGCAACGCGAACGCGGTTCGGAACGTTGGTCACGGGGCGTTCGGCAACACGATTTTGAATTGTAAATTTGATTTTTTTTTTGCGAGAAAACATACTGTAGGGGCGGTTCTAGATTGAACCGCCCCTACAAATAGGTATTTGTAGTACCAGCCGCCCCTACAAATCAATTTGTAGGGTGGCTTGAAAACCGCCCTACAAATATATGATTTGTAGAGACGGTTCGATAGGAACGGCTGATCAAACTGCCCCCTACAAGGAGTTACGAGCCGTCCCTGAAAATCGATTATGTACCAGTGCGGGAGAGGGTGGGTGACGGGTGAAGAGGAAGAAGTCCAGCAGTGACGAGTGTCAGTGGACGGCCAGCGGCGCATGCAGGCTAGCTCTCGGCAGGTGGAAGTACAGGTCTCTACAGGCAGCCCGTGGAAAGCGAGAAAGGAAGGGAACCCACACACAACTCTGGTTATTGCTACTGTGCCTATACGATCTCACGGACTCACGGTCGAATTTAAGAGGTATTAGGTGCATGACTTAATGAGTACGTACGTACAGGTACAGGTACACGTACTACTCCTATTACCTCTCGTGTCCTGTACTAATAATATTGCTAACGCGTTGCATACTCCTTCCAAGGAAAGCCACCATGGCCCTTTGCATGCATCTCCTCAACCATGTTTAGTTCCAACCCAAAATCCAAAAAATTACTACAGTAGCCATCACATCGAATGTTTGCGGCTCGTGTATGAAGCATTAAATGTAGACGAAAAAAAACTAATTGCACAGTTTGGTGGAAAATTGCGAGACGAACGTTTTGAGTCTAATTAGTCCATGTTTGAACATTAATTGCCAAATAAAAACGAAAGTGCTACAGTAGCCCAAAATCTAAACTTCCCTCAACTAAACACGGGCCAAATGCTGCAGCAGAGCCACCAACGTTTCCGGCTGTTCAATTCCTGCCGCCTCTGCGTACTCCGGGGGACAACCCAGCAGGACGACTCGTTCTAGTCCTGGTCGGCTGATAAGCCTGTTGAAGCTGATTTATTGTAAGAGAAAAACATTATAGGTTCAAAAGAACATGTTGCTCTTCTGCCGTTACCATGTTCCATAGCCACCATTTAGATCGCACACATACAAGATACCAAGGTATGTTATGTTTGTGACTACTTCGCTCCATTATTTAAGCTCCGCTTTCAACTTCGTTAGCTAAACAAGACAGTTCCACGAACTCTGCTCTAGAAAAAAAATTACAGGCCAACTCTAGGCTTTTTATGCAACACCCAAAGGTATACTCCACAACCTTCAGATTTTTTTTAGATGTGCTTAATGATGGAGTTGGTAAAGCAGAGCTAGTTTCGGTGAAGTAGAGTAGCCCTAAGGTATGTGTGTTTTGAAAAGAACCTCCAGCTAAACTTTGGCTATAGTTTGATTAATGTCTTCTATTATGCTATTTTTGTTCGTGTTTCATACTACCTCAGTTATAAAAGAATTAGTAGATTCTAATGATTTCGATTGTGTCCTAAAAAATAATATCATTTAGTTAGGCCATGTACACTAAACCTGCAACCATTTTGCGTCCAACCACTAGCCTTTGTAGCCCCTGGAAACTAAAAGAACCCCTAACTAGTAAGGACATCGATCTATGGTCATTTCACCTTAAACTTTTGTTTTTCAGCCCTTTTTTTAAAAAAGATTTTCACAAGTACGCTCCTGGCAGTATCCTTTAAAAAAATAGACCTTGACCTTGGCGCCGTGACAATTGGCGTCGAGCTTACACGTCTCAGCGCCAATTGCTTTGGCGCCGAGGTCCAGGGTCATTTTCTGCGTGCCAATGACGTTGCTGCTTGCGTGGCGCGGAGGTGTCATGAGCTCGACGCCATAGATCTTGGCGCCGAGCTATGAAAATTGATAAATTTTAATTTTTACCATGAGCCGAGCTATGTACTGTGTCGCCACACCGTACTACAGAAGCCGAGCTGTCGCCTGGACGTGCTGTAGTTGTATCTTCGAGCTCCGAGCTCATGAGTGCCGGCTGCTGCGTGCTTTGCCCAAAGCCATTGTTGCCCATAGCTGTATGCAACTGTTACAAGCAAAAAGGGAGGGAAAAAGAACACGAACACTACCAAAGTAAGTACGTTAACAAATGAATTCCTCGCTTGCATGCCAAGGCATTTCTGGGCCTGGCCATCACTTTTCTTCTTTCGACATGAAATGAAATTAATGAGAAACGGAAAAGGCTTGAGATATGATGTTGTGTTGTGTTGTGTTTGCATTGCTCCTCTCTAAAAATTTTCCAAGGCGTGCAGAAAATCAAAGGTTACGCTGGTGTTGTTGCAGGGAAGGAACGTGAAACCGGGTTCTGCAGGGACGCGTGGCGGCAAGACCGCAAGAGGCTAAATAGACTTAAAAAAAATTACCTTGCAACAGAAGTTTTTTTTTAAGTATCTCTGTTTCTCAGGCCTTGTTTAGTTTCAAAAAGTTTTCCCAAAAAGTGCTACAGTAGCCATCCCATCGAATCTTGCGATACGTGCATGGAGCATTAAATATAGACGAAAAAAACTAATTGCACAGTTTGGTTGGAAATCACGAGACGAACATTTTGAGCCTAATTAGTCTATGATTGAATATTAATTGCTAAATAAAAACGAAAGTGCTACAGTAACCAAAATCTCAAATTTCGCCCAACTAAACTAGGCCTCACAAAAGTTTTGTTTCTGTTGCCAGAACACATGCATGGAAACTTCCGTATAGCAGGTGCGTACGACAGACTTTGAGCCCCGTTAGTTTGGAAGAATTTTGAAGGAATTTGAAGAAATTTGGATGAATTTGGAAGAATTTGTTAGAGGAAAATACTGTTCCTGATAAAAAAAAAACAGATCAAGTCGAGTTTAAGGGCACGCGAATGGAGCCAAAGCCTGGTCTTATCGGTTTGTACAGTTATACGTGCTCCTAGTTTACTCCAAAGTAGCGAAGTACATACATACGACAGTATTGTTAATCAGTTTGCAGGTACTTTTGTCCATGCCGCAGCATCCGTAGACATGCATGCACGCACTTGCTTTGCTATATATATAATGTATTTCTCTGAGAATGTCTTTGGAAAACAAATAGAATTCGCTATATATATATATATATATATATAATGTATTTCTCTGACAATGTCTTCGGAAAACAAATAGAATTCGCTGATCTGATAGATGATGTCTTTCTTCACCTAGTATACGGTAGTTTATACTTTATATATGTAGTTGCATGCCATGTGTGGTATATATATGATGATGCTCGTATCCTGGTGTGGTACGCTTTTTTTTTTTTTTTTGCTTGGTGCTGTTTCGGCGCCAGTTGCTTTGGTGCTGTTTCGAGCTTTTTTTTTTTTTTTTGCTTGGTGTTGTTTCAAGTTGTCATGGTAAAAATTAAAATTTATCAATTTTTATAGCTCGGCGTCGTAGATCCACGACGTCGAGCTCATGCCACGTCCGCGCCACGCAAGCAACTACGTCAACGACACGTAGAAAATGACCTTGGACCTCGGCGCCAAAGCAATTGGCGCCGAGACGTGTAAGCTCGGCGTCAATTGTCACGGCGCCGAGGTCAGAGTCTATTTTTTAAAAGGATACAACCAAGGTGTATTTGTGAAAATCTTTCAAAAAAAAAAAAGGCCGAAAAACAAAAAAAAAATCGGTCATTTCACATACCCCTATTCAAAAGTTCCGATCCTAAACCTGACAAGTTGTCCGCTAGCGGTGTGACCTCACTTTGAATATCACGTACAGTAACAAATTTTGTTAATCAACTCACTGAAATCTGACTAAGGCCCTGTTCGGTTAGTCCAGATTCCCTTAGGATTTTTGTTCCAAATGCTGAAATCTTATATAAATTAGAGAAACAATCCAGCTGTTCCAGAGGTCAAAATCCGTGTTAACCGAATGAGGCCTACAGCCTATTCATTTGGCTGTGGCTTATTGTAAACGATCGTAAATTTTCAGTTAGAATAATATTTTTCTCTCACACAAACCAATCACCAATCAACAGTACTTTCTCGCAAACCAGCGACCAGTCAACAGAACAGGGCGCTAGTTGATGCGGCACTTAGGCAGGCAGTGCTGCCGCCGCATCGTCGACAAGCAAATCAATGTGGCCAGCCCTCCGCGTCCGCCTACTAGGCATTGATCGATGTGCGGGACCCAGCAGCCAGTGAGGCTTCCACGGCTCCACCCACACCTCACTCCTCAGCTCACCCAAACTCATGGCGTGGCGGTTTGGCTGGTCGCTGGTGGACGCACTACGTCTGAATATGATTGCGTCCGTGCAGGCACGTACGGGCACGAGTACGGCGCGTCACTCATGGCGTGACGCTGTGTGCGGCCGGGCACGAGTACGAGTAAGCCGCGTCGGCGCTGGTTAGTTTCTGACATGATTTGAACTGGCTGGTGCTGGCTTGCTGTGAGAGAAAAATACTGTTGACTGATTGAATAAGTTTGGCTGAAATCAACAAGCGAATCAAGGCGTGGCGTGATGCTATAGTTAAGGAGGCCTTATCTCTGGGATAAGACTTGGTTCAAACCTTATAAACTACAGTCTACAAATATCAGTATCTACCGGTACATCATTTACTTTGAAAATATCAAGTACTCTCTCTAATATCCACAAGTTTATAAGGCATTTCACATGAATCGAGAGACAAACTTTATAATCGTTGACCGATAATTTGATGAATAACTTTTAACTGTTGTAATTCAAACTTAATACTATTAGATTTGTAATCCAATGTACTGCCTAATAATCATAAACTTAATCACGAACAATATATAATTTACGAGACCATGTTATATTTTTTGATGACGCCTTATAAACTGGAACCATATATAGGGAATATTATTGACCGAATAGTAGTTTCTTTTGAGTTTTTTTAAGCTAAACTTACTTTTAGTAATTAGAGGCTCTAAAGCGCTTAAAATGAGGAAGGAATGGGGCCATTGCAATCTCTATCCAAGAGTGCCACACCAGCCAAAGGGGAAACTCTTTGATAAACTGAGAGTAAATACCGTGTTGTAGAATTGTAATAGGTGACACTTTGTAAGAGTCACCATTCACCAATACAAACCAAGCAAGGGCCATCACCAAATGTTTCCTTGCCTCTTGGGTCATCATCCTGCGACCCCTTAATTGGTGACGCTTCAGGAAGGTTCAATACTGATCAAGTGATCAACAGACTGAAGGAAGCAAATTAAAAGGTGACTAGATGATCATCTGTGCTGTGTGTCGTGGTGTCTACTGGTACTCCATTATCGATCTCGTCTTCCATATATCCACAAACGTCTGACGTGTTTGTAGGGAAAAACCAAAGGCTCCCCTTTTAATTTGTCCCGTGCGTCCGCCGGTGTAACGACGGCCGATAAAAGGCCATGGCGAACATGCAAAATTAACGTACGTATGAACCAATTAAAGACGGCCACCACAGTTCGTTGGCGCGCCATAAAGTGTTGCTGTGGCATACAGAACTGACGCTAAAAATTGAATTGCCTGTCGATGTTCCTTTTTTTCGATGTGTTTAGTTGGCCTGCTGAAATTTTTTTGGGTGTCATATCGGATGTGTCGGAAGCATATTGGGAGGAGTTTTTGGATACTAATAAAAAAATAAATTACAGAACCCATCAGGAAACTTCGAGACGAATCTAATGATACTAATTAATCGGTCATTAGCATACGTGGGTTACTGCGGTACGTAAGGCTTTTCATGGACTAATTAGGCTTAAAAGATTCGTCTCGCGATTTTGCCGAGAACTGTGCAATTAGTTTTTTTCGTCTACATCTAGTACTCCATGCATATATCCAAACATACTCTTTTATTGTAGGAGACAAAAAAAAAATTTGGAAACTAAACGGCCAGCACCATCTCTGCCCTTTTTCTCTGGCTGTCTCAACTGTCCGGTCGATTAGCAATTCAATGGCCGAAATTAAAGTGATGCGTAATTATGGGAGGGAGGGAGGCATCCAATCTTATCGTACGCCGTGTCGCCTTGTGTGTCAGTATGTGTTCTTTTCCCCCAAAAAATTTACTACGTGTACACTTTTCAGCTCATATATGCGGTCGATTTTTTATTTTTAACTCAACTGCATGTAAATCTCAACAAAAGAAAAAACTCAAGTGCATGTAGTTTGTTGTTTCTTCACGAGCCAAAAAAAAGTGGAGCTGCCAAGCTTATACATACTACTTGTGATAAGCTCTACTGACAAACCCCAAAAAAAGATTGCTTGCGGTAAGGCCCGGTTTTGTCTCTCCCCGTCTGGTAGGTAGTTTGAGTTGTGAGCAGGCAGTTCGTCGTTTGAGCCCTTGTATCACGGTCGTTGATCCATTTCGCCCCGTTCACTTCAACTTATCAGCGTCGCTTATTAGCGAGCTGTTCGGTCGATGGTTTCTCTAAATTATTGTGAAAGAAAAATACTATTACACCCGTAGCATGCTACCGTACCGGTAACTAAACGGCATGAAAAGCGATAGCAATAGCGACGAGGAGTGGCGCCACCGCCAATAAATAGGCGCCCGGGTCATCGGCCAACCCCCATCGCCCCCTGCTCATCTCATCTCTCTCTCTGGCTGCACTCCAGTCGGATCGGATATCTCACTAGTAGCCGCGTGCTCATAACTGCTTCCCATCTGATCTGAGTCCCAGCCATCCTTGAGCCTCCCGCTCCCAGGGTAGTACAGGGTACAGGAACGAACAAGCAGAGGTGATCGACAGCTGCTGATCGAGATGGCCGGAGGCGGCGACCACAACTCCCAGACGAACGGAGGTCACGACCAGAGGGCCATGGAGGAGGGCAGGAAGGAGGAGTACGCTGACCAGGGCTGCGCCGCCATGGTCGTCTCCGTCCCATTCATCCAGAAGGTACGGAGGCACTGTGAGATGAGATCTGCCAAAACTACTCCATCTTCTTCGGCTCTTTCCCCGGCCCGGCCGCCGCTAATTACTCTCCCTCCCTCCCTCTCTCTCTCTCTCTCTCCCAGTATCAACATTCATCGTGTCTCGGTCAAATTACCTTCCGTTTTCGACCCGGATCTTGAGTTTTCCGGTTTCTGCGGCACTACATTCCATTTCGTTTCGTCTTTCTTTATAATATACGGAGTAGGTGTGTTTTAAAATAAGGTGGTTTTTTCTTTATCTCAAGATCCTACCGTACCGGTAACTAAACGTCGTTTGCTAGTTCAGGGTTAAGATGGATATGGTGTCGGTGTGCATGCATGGCAAGGAAAGCAGTTTAGTCTGTCCGTGTCTCTGTCACACCAAGATTCATGCTAGGTAGCATCCACCTACTTAAACACCTAATAACGCTTGTCCCTCGTCTTGTCCATCTGCATCTCATGTACGTCATGACAAAATTAAGATTTTGGAATCACTAATATAAAAAAATTGTCGGTGGTCATGGTCATGGCTGCAGATCATCGCGGAGATCTTCGGCACCTACTTCCTGATGTTCGCGGGTTGCGGCGCGGTGACGATCAACGCGAGCAAGAACGGGCAGATCACGTTCCCGGGGGTGGCCATCGTGTGGGGTCTGGCCGTCATGGTGATGGTGTACGCCGTGGGCCACATCTCCGGCGCGCACTTCAACCCGGCCGTCACCTTCGCCTTCGCCACCAGCGGGCGGTTCCCGTGGCGGCAGCTGCCCGCGTACGTGCTGGCGCAGGTGCTGGGCGCCACGCTGGCGTCGGGCACGCTGCGCCTCTTGTTCGGCGGAAGGCACGAGCACTTCCCCGGCACGCTCCCCACGGGGTCCGAGGTGCAGTCGCTCGTCATCGAGATCATCATCACGTTTTACCTCATGTTCGTCATCTCCGGCGTCGCCACGGACAACAGAGCGGTAAGGAGGAGAGATGCATGAGGATCGTCTTGTGTTTTTTATTTTTTATTTTTTTTGTTATCCTTTTCATGCTGCAACTGATCGATCGACTGTGTGCAGATCGGGGAGCTGGCAGGGCTGGCCGTGGGCGCAACCATCCTGCTTAACGTGCTCATTGCCGGGTAACTACTCTACGTATCACTCTTGATGACGTACTATATACCTATGGCCCTGTTTGTCGGAAGGAATTTGGAGAAATCTAGATGAATTCAGAGAAATTCGCGAGAGAGTGAACAGTAAAAAACCATCCGTGCACAGTGAAAACCGGCTGGTTTCCTTACCAGCCAACGAACTGCCCCATATTCTCCAAATATTACTCCTAAGTAGCAGTAATTACTAATTAGTAGGGCATTTGCATGAACTAGCATGCATGACATCAGCCGGGTTGTCACAGGAATAACTTTAAGCTTTTTAACTTTTCACACTGCGTGCACAAAGTGACAAACTATCGATGTTTTCCCAAGTCAAAAAAGAAAAAAAACCAAATACCAAAAGACAGAATAGAATAGAATATGTAGTAGGGCTTTGCTGTGGGTGCCTCTGTCGGTAGCAGGGTTTTATGGAGCCATAAAGACCGTCATGTGAGTGGAGAGTAGTCATGGCGTACTAGCAGGAGCAGCTACTAGTATGCAATGCCATTAATGTGAACGTAATACCACTCCTGTCCTGCTAGGCTGCTAGTCTGTCTGAGTGGTAGGGCCGCCTATGTGTGTGCACTCTCTTCTCTTGTGAACACTGACCTGCCCAATAGACTCAAGCCGCTTCTGACTTGTGTGCAAGTGGAATAGTCGCACTAGTAGCATCATATCATAGGGTTTAAAACTGAATACTACTTAATTCACTGTTAAGATTTTTTTTTACTGTTAGTACAACATTTTTTACTTGTTATTAGTAACAATAATTTTAAATTAAATTAATTAAATTTTGGAAATGAACTCGTACTAGTACCGCCCTTTTCTTTTCTGATGATTGACTTTTCAACCTTGCCGATGGTGGAAAAGAACGAAACCAAGAAACAAAGAAAAGCTTTTGGATTGACAAGCCCATCCATGATCCATGTGCTTTTGTCTTGTGGCAACACAACAGACCCGTCTCTGGCGCGTCGATGAACCCGGCCCGGAGCGTGGGCCCTGCGCTGGTGAGCGGGGAGTACCGGTCCATCTGGGTGTACGTGGTGGGCCCCGTGGTGGGGGCCGTGGCCGGGGCGTGGGCCTACAACCTGATCCGCTTCACCAACAAGCCCCTCCGCGAGATCACCAAGAGCACCTCCTTCCTCAAGAGCATGAACAGGATGAACTCCGCCTCCGCCTCCGCCTGAGCACCGACCACCATGGCCATGGCCGCCGGCGTGTCCTGTGGAGGGCTACTCTGCTACTGCTAGTAATTTAGCCTACTACACCTATTCACCTGTGTGTCTGTGTGTGAGAGTATATACAATTCCTGAGTGCGTGTGTGTGTGGATGGATGGAAAAATATGGAAAAGGTGCCTAGCTACGACGTACCGTGGTTTGTTGGAGCATTCATGTGGATGTGCCACAACTATGCATGCATCTGAGGGAAGAGGACGACTAGCTGCTACGTACTGTGTCTTCGATTCCGGGCAACTCTAGCTGGTTAACTATAGTTGGTCTCCCCCGTGAATGTGCTTAATTGGCCTTGTTCGTTTGACTGTGGCTTGAATTTTTAGCTGGAACAGTATATTTCTCTCACATAAATCAATTAGCAGTATTTCTTCACGAACCAGCAACGATACGAACCAGCAAACCGAACAGGCTGGCTGACCTCAAACCCGGCTTATCCGCTTCTTTTTTCATCTGGAACAATATTTTTCTCTCACAAAAAATCATCCAGAACAGTAACTTTCAGCCTGAACAGTAACTTTTTTGGGTCGGCCGAACCCAGCCTATTTTTTATAAGCAATTGCTGCATTGTCATGTACGCCGCCTATTTTGTCAACTCAACTTATGTGTTGCTGAGATATGCATCCCTCTGCTTAGCCTCTTTGTTGTCTCTTATGTTTATGTTGGCTTAGATTGTGTTGCATAAGGTATAATGCAGGCTAAGCTGATATAGGCAACCAATCCGACCTGTATCTTCTTCGAGGCTGCAAAGAATGATCAGGGTAGCTTTATTATCTCTAAACTAAAATTATGTAGAGACCAACATTACCTCGAATCCCTCCCAAGAAAAGAAAACTTTCTAGACTGTTATTCATGGAGCGGCGGGATTATCTTGCGATGTTGAGTGGCAAGTCTTCACTTAGATCGCCGTCGTCAGGTAAGGCCTCGATGGGGATCTCACCGTAAACCAATATATATACCCTAGGTTTCTTCATCGAGTTGATCCGTTTCAACTCTAACTTCTTTCTTCTTTGCAAATGTGCCAACACCATCAAGTGTACACCAACATATGTATATGTGTTAGCTTTTCACAAATATTTTAAGGAGTTAGTCACTCAACTTGCCACGCCACTCGATCCTAGCGACGATGCAAAGTTAGATCACTCGAGTAGCACTAGATGACCAATATGCAAACAAGTTTGCCCTTCTTGATAGTACGGCCATCTATCCTAAATCCGGTCATCAACTCCTATGACCGGTGAAATAAAATGCCCTAGGTTATACCTTTGCCTTGCGCATTCCATTTTATCTCCTCCAATGTCGATGCAACACATGCACCAACACGATCAACAATGATATGATCCACTTCATATCATCACGTGATCATATTGGTTCATCGATCTTGACTTCACTTGCTCTTCTCCGTTGCCTCGGTCCATCAGCGTCAAGTCATCACTCAATTTGCCCTTCACACTTGCAACCAGTCCGTCGAGCCAAGTCATGTCTTGATCTTCTCCACCTTGATCACATGACTCAATGTCATGACTCATGTGCAATGAGCTCCTTCATCATCACATGTGTGAGCTTTGCAACATCTTCGAGCCATTTCCCCCTCCATGGCATATGTTGCTCACACACATGTACATGTGGACTAATCACATGTGTATCTCACATAAACACAATTAGTCTACCTAGGGTTGTCACTCAATTACCAAAACCAAACAATGACCTTTCATCCACCTTACCTGAGCGCCGCCGGCCGCCTTCCTCCCTCTCCACCACAGTTCACCGACCATCGTGTGACTTCAGTTCGTCGCGCTTGCCCAACCGCTTTCGTCCTTCTCCGACGACACTCGGACCAAGAGCGGTGACTAATCAGCCTCCGCCTCTCTTCCTCTCCACAGAGCTCGGTCTGCATCCTCCCTCGGCAATGGCATCCAGTGATGCGGATGAGATCGGGCCGGGGGTAGCGCCGCCCGCCTCTACTGGCGCTGGTGGTGCCGTCGTGCGCCTCATGCCGGTCCCCACCGAGCCAAGGGCACCCACAAAGCACGACCCCTGCTGATGGTGCTCACGCGCTGTTGCTTGGCGCCGACTCCCACTCCGAAGCTGGAA
The DNA here is from genome assembly GCF_019320115.1 of Miscanthus floridulus. NCBI lineage: Eukaryota > Viridiplantae > Streptophyta > Magnoliopsida > Poales > Poaceae > Miscanthus > Miscanthus floridulus. Next base: position 28,707,699 of record NC_089587.1, on the reverse strand, counting down.
TCAACCGGCCCTGGCCTCTCCCTCCCCTTATCTTGCAAATGTATGTTTTAAGTGTTTCAGATGTTTTCAGAAATATGCTGCAAGTGTTTCATATGGATGTTGCAAAAGTAAATCGGGATGTTGCATATGTTTGTAAGTATTTTAGAGGCATGTTGCAAGTGTTTGTTCAAAATGTTTCATCTGTTTCAGACGTATATTGCAAGCGTTTTTTATATGAATGTTGCACATGTTTCACACAATAGGCAGCTAAGGCATCCCTGTTATTGTGGTCAGACTGTCCCGTCCTTTTTCTAATCCGACTAAATGCCAGAGCTCCCGCCGAACTAAAATTAACTGCCGGACGACACATTTTTCTGTAGCTTATTTGACGCGCTTATTCCCACCACTTTAATTTTATACTAAGATACAAAAGCTGAATTAGAATTTAGACCCACTTATTTTGATCGTATTTTTACAGCATTTGTGTAGTTTCTCTTAGAAGCGTTGCATTTCCCTGAGAAGTTGTACCAAAAAGGTCTTGTTTTATTTAAACAAAATACTAGTACATTTTAGTTTGCATCTTTCCATCTAGAAGAGCATTTGATGTTTCTATATTTCTGTGAACGATTTTTAAAGTAGACTCTTCATGGCAATATGCCAGAACTTTCCTAGTTCCAAATCTGTACGACGTAGGCACAGTGTACAAAAAGGTGGAACATGAACAACAAAGCCTTTTAGTCATGAGCAAGTTGGGTAGGCTAGAGTTAAAGCCCAACATGAGCCCCTAGTCACGGTTCAGGCACAATATAAATATAAAGAAGACCGAAAAAAATATTGTACTGTCTCCAAGATCTGCATATATGGAAGAATATTTCTGGCCTACATTTCTCAAGTGGACTGTTCTAATGATGTACTCCATGTCCTAAATTGTAAGTCATTATAACCTTTCTACATGCAAAGTAACAGAATAAGGAGGTAGCCGAAATATTGCTGATGTTGAGACAGTACTGTGATCAATTGCCATGGGTTGTGGACGATATTCTTGAATGACAGTTGACAATCGAGATGAGACATCTAATAATTGCATTGCAAGCATGAAACCCAATATTTGCCTATGTACAACTGCAGCATCGGGCCCCCAAAAAATGCCGACACCAATACACCGTCGAGCTACCTGGCTAGCTACTCTCGATGCTGAAGTTCACAGCTTCACAGAAAAGGAGCTCGAAGATGGGAGGTAGCCACTGTCCTTGCTGCTGTGGGGCAAGACCGAAGGATCGCTTGAAGGCATTTCAGACCAATTTGTTTGGCTGTTATTTACTGAGTGCTGGGACCAATTTGTTTGGCTGTTATTTATTGAGTGCTGGGATTGAGCGATGTTGAGTCGTAGATCTTCACTTAGATCATCGTCAGCAGGTACAATCTCGATGGGGATCTCGCCACGAAGCATCTTCACGACCGAAGACATTCTTGGCCGCTGGGTTGGTTGTGTGCTTGTACAGAGGAGAGCTACATTCAGCAGCCTCAGTGCCTGTTCTTGGGAGTAGTCAGAACCGAGACGCCGGTCCACCATTTCCAGCAGCTTCCCTTGCTGCTTCAATCTTTCAGCCTACGGTTTACAAACAAATTTAGTAAGGCGATTACTTGAACACTACATCATCAGTCCAACTATCAACAAAAGCAACGCATCCTGAACAGTGGCTTTATGGAAGACAATTCTAAATAAATTTACCAAGTAAGATGAATGAAACTTTATTGTGTTAATTTTCAATATTGTACCTTGAATGACAAAGAAGAAATAAAGAAAGGATATCAAAATATAATACCCAATCAAGAAGATGCAGATATTCTTCATTTGACATGCTATTTATATTGCTCATTCCACTAACAGTCTCTAGAGCCACCACTCCATAACTGTAGATGTCCGCTTTACGTGTCAAGCAACCTCTTGTGGCATATTCAGGAGCCATATAACCACTAAATAACAACCACCACAAAATAGGATCAGACATAGGAAGCATTAACTTCACGTGCTAAGTACATGAACTTTCATTAAGCAGAAGAAATTGTTATACAGTTGTAGTAGCAACTCCTTTAGAAGGTTAAGCGATTTGACTGCAATAGATAATTAAAGAATCATCAGCAACTAGAGAAATAGCTTACACAGTTCCAGCGATCCGAGTGCTCACACGTCCACATTCATCATTCAGTTTAGCCAAGCCAAAATCTGATATTTTAGGTTGCATCTTTTCATCAAGAAGAATGTTTGATGGCTTAATATCTCTGTGGACGATTTTTAATGTAGACTCTTCATGGAGATAGACCAGGCCTTTCGCAGTTCCAAGGCAGATGTTGTACCTTGTTGGCCAATCCAATTTTAACTGATGTTCAGCGCGGCCTAAGAAATATCTTATTATTATTAGAACAGAATGTACCTGCTAGCTTTTGAGTGTTGTATTAATTAAGACAAATTCATTCCAGAGCAGGAAGTACAACGTTAGAAATTTATGAAGGCTTACCAAAAAGTGCACGGCCAAGACTATTATTTTCCAAGAATTCATATATAAGAAGGAGCTGATCCCCATTAATACAACAACCAAAGAGCCTCACAAGATTTGGATGCCTTAGAGCAGATATTATTCCTATCTCATTTAAAAACTCGCGGTTTCCTTGGCTCGACTTTGAAGATAGCTTTTTAACTGCAACTATAGTACCATTTGCTAGTGTGCCCTGAAGACAAAGTGTATTAATAATATGTGGAATAATTACATAAATGCTAACCAAGGAGAAGAAACAAAAAGGAACTAAAATGCTTGTTTTGCAGCTAGGCTTGATCCCCCTTAACAATTACTTCCTAGATCTGTTTATTGGAACATTGACCCCTTGAGTGTGCCATGATGAGTTGTTTGCCCTCAACAATTAACAAATTGTCCATCCTTTTTTTTTAGTGGCCATCCTTTCGTTCTTGAAAACAAAAGGGATACCAGATGATGGCCTTCTAATGTCAGAAAACCACCAGCAATATAGATTGTCAGGGAAAATATTATTCCTTCTGAGCTCTATATATTTCTATATTATAATGCTGGGTATTTGGCAACTGAAAAAAGTACGTCTCATCATCAGTTTATGTGAAAATATATCAATAAATGAGGTGATGAAGTAAACTGTTTTCTCTATGCCACCAGAAGAGAGAGGATATTGAAGTTCATAGTTTTTACCTTGTAAACAGGTCCAAAGCCACCCTCACCTATTTTATTTGCAGGATCAAAATGTTTTGTTGCAGATTCGATCTCTTCCAAACTAAAGAAATACTGTGCCCGTGTTTGAAGCTCCGAAGTAGTAGTTTTCCTTCCTTGGTAAAAGAACTGTCTACCTATGATGACACATGCGGTAAAATATGAATACTTGGTGACAGAAATACAGCAGTGACTAAACTACCTGATTGCAAGATGAGATTATATTTCCAAGCTAAGACTTCTGGTTAAAACTGACCCATTGAACATTGCACATAGACGCTACCTTTGAAATCTAAAAATACCTTTTGCAAATATGACACCCCCACAAAATGAATTAGGCCATGGCTTAGATTTATAAGCCTGACTAATCTTAAGCTAGGTAAAACAGCATTTAAACTATCCTTAAGGTACGCAAAGCAACCAAACATGGAGCTTGGTTCACTATACAAATGTGTAATCACCCCTACTTCATGATCGATCATGTAGAAACATCAAACTGTATTATCAATATCATAAATTTTCTAAAGATGGAGCAAGCAAGAGGCATTAATTTTCAGTGCACTGCAATATGCATAATACCAATCATGAAGAGTTAAGTCATTTTTAACAGCAAGATAAGAAAAAATGTGATCTGAAGAGTTAAACCAGTACTTTTATATGTTTTTTAACAGCAACCATTTTGCTGGTGTGAAAAATGGAACGTAAGTAGAAAGAGCTGACAAAAAACAATGGCAAGGATGAGAGGGAGAACAAAGCATGATGTTCTTCCAGACCACAGATGCCACTAGGTGTGACAAATGGATTATTTATCCATTTTTTTCAACTAATGTGTATTTGATAGTATATGAACGTCACTAAATTTCCTGTACGATTAACAATTTATATCCTATTCAGATTCAAATTCTTGTAATAAATATGGGGTGCATGGTATAAACTTCTACATCCAAAAAATGCAATTAAATAGGAGGTATTCATGTCTATCGAGTGCAAATCATGGTAACAAAAGAACGATAAATGGCAAGGGACTGACTTCTTAGTGGACCTGATAGAGTGATGTGGATAGAGTGAGAAATGTCAGGACAAGTGATACCAAGATATACACGATCAAAAGGAAATTGAGTCACACAGAGTCATTGGAAAGATAGCAGAGTTGCAGCTGTTTGCCAAGCTTGCAACCTGTACAATAGAGAGCACTATCACCGGAAACAAGACCTAAGACACTGTTACTAACTAAAGTGGACAGTGTAGAGCCTGAGAGATGACCTAGACAACGATGCCACTACGTAAAAGTAGTGGTATATGATGTAGCTGACGCGGATGCAGGAGAACTGGACGGTAGATAAAGTGGGTGAAGGAAGATGCAACCAGTAAAGCTCCCAAAGGCCCTGAGAATCATGATGCCCAGGCCCAAAGAAGCTCCTGTAGGAGATCCTGAGTCAACCTCAAGAATGATATGACAGTCGTGGTCAGCGATCTGACTAGCACATATCAAGTGCATAGCGAGCTTAGGAATATGCAAAACAGAAGGGACATGAAAAAGATGAAGTTTCTTTCAAAAAAATGAAAAAGATGAAGTAGAGAGAATGCCATATCCAGCAATAGGAAGAGACGTGCCATCGACGGTCTGAACAATGAAAGGCGAATCAGGATATAACATCGAAGACAAATGAGTCGAATCAAGAGTCATATGAAAAGATATACTAGAATCAAGAAACCACTTGGATATATACCTGGATGATGAGGAGTAAGAGTAGAAACAAAAGCCTGAACAGTGGTCCCGTGTGCTGAGGTCTGCGTTGCGGTAGCAAGACGGCGAAACAGGGCAAGGATCTCCTGCTCAGCGGCAGACACTGAATGAGTGGCATGTGGAGTAGAAGAGCGTCGGCCTTTCCTGTTCCGGTCATGCTTTTTCTTGTGGCAAGCCCACTTGTCATGGCCAAGCCATTTACAATAGCCACAAAGAACGCCAGAAGAAGTCCCCGCCGCCACAAGCGAGGGTGGAGGCATCAAGGAAGGTGGTGGTGAAGACACCTGGGAGGGCATGGCAGCTAGCATAGATGGTTGCTGTTGAGCACTGCTCACATTAGCAATGCGAAGGCATGTCTCCTCAGCCTGTAGCTCAGGCATCGCTTCAAAAAGCGATGGACACGGACGACGAGTCAACAATTGCGCCCGGACACTTGCGAATTCAGGACGAAGCCGAGAGAGGAACTCGTGAAGACGAAGAGTCTCTCTCTGGCTCCGGTGGCGCTCACAGCAACGGCAAGTACCAGCACTGCAAAACTCAGCACCCAAGCTGTCTAGACAATGCCAGATAGCTGACATTTGACGGTGGAAGTCCTCAACAGTGGAGCCAAGCTGGCGAAGCGCCTGAGCTTCCTCGACGATAGCAAGGTACATTGCCTCGTTACAAGTCTCGTAACTACGGCAAAGGTGAGCCCACATCAGGTATGTAGTAGAGAGGCCCCTGAGGGACCCCGAGAGGTCGACCTCAATGCTCGCAACCAAGATGGCCTTGGCACATGCTTCCTCACGCAGCCAAGTCTCGTAGACACCGAGATCAGATTGGTAGTCCTCCATCTCAGTCTCAAACACCTCAAGCAAAGCACTCTTAGCGTCATCAGCAACATCCGGCGGATAGGTGGGCGGCCTGGGAAGAGCAGGACGTTGTGGACATGTCCGCTCACCCGTAAGATACTCCCAAAGCTGCTGAGACAAAATAGCTCCAATTGGTGCCATTGAAGACAACCGGGCACCGAGGAACAGAAGAAACATCCGGACAAACGGACGATGGCATGAAGTCTACTGGCTCTAGACAGCGAAGAGGCGGACGAGCGACAGCCCACTGGCGCAGTCGCGCCCGAGCGCGTGAGGCCGCGGGGGCGCGGACGCAGTGCCGGCGCGCGGGCTGCGGTGGAGCAGGCACGGGGCCGCGAGGTCGGCGCTCGGGCCGTGGCGGCGCAGGCCGCGGGGCCGCAGGGCAGGCGCGGCGATGCGGCCGCGGGGGCGGCGCGTTGCGGAGGCACGGGCGAGCTGGCGGTGGTGCGGGCCCGCGCGGGACGACGGCGCGGGGTGGAGCCGCAGCAATGGGGAGGGAGTTGCACGACCACCTCGACGGAGGCTCACCGGCGACTTGCCGGCGACGGCGGCCAGGTGAATGAAACCTGTTATGAAATGCAACTGTATTGATATGGAGATGTACAAAGTGCATATAGCACCCTCCATTACTGACTAAATGCATGCACAATATATACATCTAACACCATGGATGTGGCAAAAGGATGATAAGGAAGGCAAGAACGCCCTAAACTACTAAGTATTTTTTAGCAAAAAAAATCACTAAAGCAATCCATTAGAGGACTTGTTAGTAGAGGCAGTGACAGTGGGCAAGGAAGATGCAGCAAAAGTGGATGGCAGTGAGGTCTGCTAAGGATGTGAAAGGTGCTGATAGTCTCTACAAAGGCCAGTTGCAATCTTGGGCCCTGCATGAAAATCATGGAAAACGGAAAAGGATGCTGGGTTAAAACCAGCACAACCATGACTAGTCTCTATAAAGGCCCTGTCCGTGCCCTGTTTCGTTTCGCTGAAATTTAGCTGTTGCTGATGCTGATGCTGATTTGTTCTGAGAGGAAAACATTGTTCCTTCGCTGAAAAGTACTGCTGAAGTAATGCTGAAAACTGGATGAATGGAGGTGCCTCAGAAAACTGGGGAAAATTGGTAGATCCTGATGGCCCCTGTTGAGTTAGGCCTTGAAGCAGGTTAACCAGCCGAGTGACCTCATTCTGGGTCAATCAAAACTCAGAAGGTTCAGAAGACCTCACCTTGGAGCAACTGCCCCCCTGTTGTTCTTCCTCTTGCAGCACTTCTAATAAGTATGGCTAAAGTTCCCACAATGGTCGAACAGAATGTCAACAAAAGAAGGATGTTAACTTCATTGAATGCATTCGTAAAGGCACCGTTTGTCATTGTGGCAGTGGCGCTTCACGCAGCAAGCACATTCTCCACAAACATCTGGGAGTGGGACCAATGAATCGATCTTGCACCAGATAGTCATAAACCGGTCAAAAAATGCTTCTCACAGAATTGTCGTCCTATTTAAGTGCCTGGAGATGCTGCAGCAGGGAGTAGTGGATGGCGTCGACATCCGGCTGGTAGTGCTGCTGAGGGTGTTCCCACGTCTGCTTGGCACTCTGCAGCAGCAGGCGGATGATGATGAATCAACACTCTGAACCAGGACGAGCATGGCACTGGCGTCGTTGGCGTCCCATTGCTTGTAGACATCGAGAGAACTTTGATAGGCCTTGAAGGCCTTATTGGCAGCATTGAGTGATCACCTTGGTATGTAGCCGATGGCCGGAGTGGAGGAACAGGGGCAAGAGGGCAGGGGCTCTCACCGGTGATGTGCTCCCAAGACCAAGGGCACTGAGACTGATCCTCGCTAGCTATGCCCATAGCCTGAAGTTTGTCCCGTTAAGATCCAGCCTGACTAAGGGCGCCGGTATCTCAAATATAGACATCTCCAGTTTCTGCTAAGAAGAGTTGCCATGGACCGGTTGCGTGGCAAGGAGTGGCAGCGCAAATTCGTCACTTGGTCTAGGAGGATTGGCCGCATATGTCAACCCCAGGCAACTGGCCTCGGCAGGGTCCAGGAGGTGGCGCTCCAACAAGAGCAGCAGGGGCATCTCTTGGATTGCAGCGGCAGGGCGGTGGACGCCGGTGATGGTAGCAATGTGGATTCAGGGGATTAGGGTTTTGCTTTTAACCTGAATGATTTTTTAGTGTTTACATAGGAAAAGTGGAGTACAATTGAAGGCGATATTTTATCCAAAGAAACTCCTGTACATGAGAAAAATGCTATACACAGAAATTGTATGATACTTACTCGACACATAAGTCATTTATACTCCTACATCTGTATGTGAAGAAAACGAGACAATCATATCCAAGGTCCATATAGAATCAATCTGTCACTATATCATAGTTCTAGTTCTAGTTGAAGTTGCCCATTTTTAAAAAAAAGCAAACATGCGAATACAAAATAATAATTAATACTATGAAGCATGTTGAACCTTATATATGGTGAAAACGATGGAAAATTATAATAAGAAGATGGACTCACTGTTTCTTTTTATATTCTTCTTTCGGAAGACTTTGAAATATAAAGCTATCAGAACTATAACAGCCAAGCATGCCGCAGCTATTACTATGGCAACCACCACTCCAGTAGAGACTCCACGGTGGTTCCTGCCCACTGTACAGAAACCAAGTTAGCAAATTCCCAAGCATATGACAAGATATGATAATTCCCGTTTGTTTCAAAAACCGAGCAAAGAAATTGCCAACAGATTATGGAGTGAGTGAACTACTCACTCTTTGTCACTGATATGGCTGAGATCAGTGGACCATACACGCCACGGTAAGGTATCGCTGTGGTGCCTTTGCCTCCCCAGTAGAAGTGGATTTCCAGTGTATTGTCGCTAATGTTGGTTGCAAAACTTTTGAAGATCGCACGATGGACACCACCAATCTTATCTTTGATGTTAAAATCCTCCAAAACTTTGACACCCTGAAAAGTTATTACAAAGTTCAGGTAACAGTACAATAGAAATCAAAGGAACCTTGTATCTATATTCACAAACTTGTCAAGTAGAATCAAACAGATTCACTCAAAGGTTACAAAGTCAGGAAGGGATATAAACAGCTTGAAGAGTAGTTGTTACAGCAATAAGTGAAACCAACAAAATTAAGCTACTCAAACAAAATAGAAACTTTGACATGTGTTATTTGTAATCTCTTATCCAACTTCTGTTGTCCAAAACTTCAGTACAGTGGTTCATTTTAGCAGTACAATTGCAATACAGCAACTTTTTCAGTTTACAATCACCTGTCCTTGACAAATTGCTTATATTTACATGACTTAATTGACCAAAGGCAAGTGTGGCAAACTAGAGACGTTGTTCTACTATGAAAACTAAGATGCCAGACTGAATGCGAAAGGTCAACAATTGGTAGAGACACATTACCTGGATGAAGACATCGAAAACACGCTTGCCATTGCTGGAATAAGTATGATCTTCTGTGAACACAATTTCAGCAAAGTGAAGTTTTACCATATATTCACCATTCTCCATGCAAAGGCCATAGTATTTCAGTGACAGAGGTGAGAGGCGAGCTTCAGTGTAAAGCTCCGGGTCTGCCAGATTTAGCTTCGATGTGTTTCTAGCAATGTAGTCAGCATTCTCATTGCCCACAAAATCACCAGTGCTACTATATGCCCATTTCTTATCATCAGACACAGAAAACATTGATGTTCCTATCTGAGACGAGTCATCCTCATAGGTATTCCCATCGACCACAACACTTTTTCCGCCACAGTTGATGAACAGGGAGGAATCTGAATATATTTGAATGAAATATTCAGTAATATTAGATATTTAAACTCAATTATCAAAATACAGACTGCTGTCAACCTGCTGTGTGTAAGTAAACTTACGGCGTGGTCTGGTTGTGCAAGGAAGATTCTTTCTTAAACATGGTTGCAATCTTGCAAAAAACAAATAACCATAGAGCAATAAGAATTATTTTCTTTCATAGAATCTTGATAATAGAAAATATTGTCTGGACATTTTTTTGTGTATGATCTTACGAATTGTTATTTGAAGATGAAAAGCTTGACACCATATTTCTGAAATTGCAACATGCAAGTCATGAGCACCATAAAAACTGAACTTAACTGTATGTGAGGATCTTTAAAATTTACATACACATTTGCTTGCTGACATTCAGATGGAGGGTTGCCTGTGAAGTCATTATATGATATATCCCTGCAGAACATTGATCATTGTCATGGAACAAGCAATCAACAGGATAAAAGAAGATTTTGAGTGCTTATCATTCTTTAAGAAGTTATGAAGTGACTTAGTTGGAGAATACACACATGTTTACTTTATTGCTCGCCTTATTTTTCAACATCCAAGCAGGCAAATCTCCAGTCAGCATATTGTCAGTCAGGTACCTAATATTTTGTACAAATCAAAATTAGGTTCCATTGGATGAAACTTAATGCAGGCTAGAAAGCTATTGGTGTACAACATCAATAAAAAGATTGAGAAGTTAAAAATAATAATATCCCAGAGCGAATTTCTCACAAATATTGTAGTGCCATCATTGCTCCAAAATTTACTGGAACTTTATCAGTCAACTTGTTGAAGCTTAAATCCCTGAAATTAGTACAATTCACAGAAACTATGTAATCAGGGGGTTTTTGTGACAATGTGCATCAAAGAGTTACTGATGATCAAGTATTCAAGTTACATTTGCAGAAATAAAATGTGTACCCAATAATAGACAATGCACTTAAGCATTACTCATGCCATCCCCAAAACTAGCACATGCACCCCATATATCTTTTTGTTTCTGTTATACCCATATTGATGATTGGACGTTGCAATTGGCAAAATTAAATGAAGTCGAAGCATAGTGCTTACAAGACTTTCAGGTACTGCATTTGGCCAAGGTAAGAAGGAATTTCACCATATATGGAGCAATTTCTTAAGACCCTGTGAACATAAAGGAAATTCAGTATTCTAGTGGAAAGGATTACTGGGTGTGTGGTAATAAAAATGAAAAAACATAAACTCACACTTCCGTAAGGTGTAGTGCATTTTGTAAGGGAGGAAATTTCATTCTTGGTCCACTCAAATCAGTCACCCTCCTGATGATGCATTACCTTTGCTCAATCACACTCTTCTTTAAGTACCACACTTCCAATACAAGATAAAAACACAAAGTGCTAAAAGGATAAGGCAGCAAGTGATTCATACAATTCTGTCAAGTTCTTCAACAAGGAAATTTCTGGAGGAATAGGCCCACTCATCAAGGGTACCCTGCATATCGCTGGAAAATGAAGAGACAAGGTTAATATGGAAATGGGAGAAAATGAATAAAATCTTTCTGATTCACTTCAACTGAAGAATATAAAATGTTTTTTTAATCAGGGAGAAACTAACATTCTGTTGACGCCCTGCCAGTTCTTTATGAAACTAGGTATTTTCCCTGAGATACTGTTCCCATCAACTCGACTGCAATTGTTCAAATAACAAGTTAGAAGTTTTTGGGAAGCAAAAACATTAAGCGACGATTATGAATGGAACATACAAATCTGTCATGTTTGTCAGCTTGGAAAAGGTTGTGGGCAACTCTCCTGTGATGTTATTCGCAGAAATGAAACTGTAAGAGAGAAATGATTCAAGATACCCTGGACAATAATTAGTGCCAAATAAATAATAAATTGCATTTGAAGATGCACTCATGGCATTGCAAACAATAGAATTAACCAGCATGTAAAGGGAAGAGAATTAAAGAGGATTCCTTACATTTTGGTTATGCTACTTCCTTACAAGGTTATGCTAACTGACATATAAACTATTGTTGTTGTGTTGTATCAAAGGCAAAACCACCACATGAGTGTGGAGGAGGTTGTAAGGATTCTTTTCCTCTTTTTTTCTTCTTAATATAACGATACACATCTCTCCTGTGTGTTTGATAAAAAAACTTAAAACTATTCTTTCTCAAACACGCAGGAGAGCGTGTGTATCATTTCATTAAGAAGGTAAAAAGGAAACAAGGGGAAGGACCCCCCCCCCCCCCCCCCCCCCCCCTGCAACACACACACACAACAACCTCAGCAAGAAACTAAAAACCCAGAGACGAGAGACAAAAACGACCCATCTAAGACGGTTAGAGCCTTAGAACCAAAATAGATCAATGGCCTCTAGCAAATGCCTTAGTAGGCAACTCCTGAAGACCTTTTGCCCCAGCTGCGCACCACAAAATGCAATTCATCAGTGATAGTCTGCAGCAAGATCGAGATGTTTGGGCTCGTGCCATTAAAGAATCAGTCATTTTGGTGCTTCCAGATTTCCCAAGAGACAAGGATGATCAGGCTGTTGATCCCCTTTGGCCCTTTCAACAGCCTTTTGGCACACCCTTCACAGCTTGGCACCACCAGGTTGAGAACTTGTTTGAGGTTGGCTGAGGAGCACCTGAGGCCAGGCCGAGGTTCTGTAGGATTTTATATACCAAACCTGACGAGCAAAGACGCAGGAGACTAACAAGTAACAAGTGTTGTACAGTTTCATTTTCTTGGTCACAAAGGGGGCAAGCATATAGCAGAACATTTACACATCAATGATGTATTGATGCTACTAAAAATACAGTGACTTAACCAAATCCATGCCATGCCAAGGTTCGAAGTTGCTGCAGGTTTTCTCAAAAGATTTTTAGAAAAAAACTGCCAATTCAATTCTAGGAACCTTGGCTTCAGTTATCACAGATAAACAATAATGTAACAAGAAACCTTCCTCGACGAAGTTCTAGCAATGGATTTTACAAAAAAAAAAGGTCTAGGTACAAGAACATTCACAATTGGAAGCAAGGGCTTACAATCTCTGCAGACTGATGATGTTACCCAGCTCTGGTGGAATAGAACCCGCAAGCTGATTGCCTTCTAACTGTCTGCGGAAATTAGTTATTAGGTTACTGTACTTAGCTCTTTTCTTCTTTCAGTTTTACCTCCACCAAGATGCAGGTACATGCAAATTGGGAATGGACGCACATATGCAACTCACATAGATTTCAACTTGGGCATGCGCCCAAGCTCCTTCGGTAGGGTTCCAGATATGCGATTTCCCTGGAGAGATCTGTAGTGAAACAAGAATGCTGAATAAAGCATACATGAATAATTCTGACAAAACTATGGGAGCAGTGCAAGGCGTACAGATTAAAAACAGGTAGGTCAGCCCATGAAGCTGGAATTGGTCCTTGAATGAAGTGCGTGACAAGTCACTGCAAGAAATGTAAACTATGTTTTCCTGATTTGTCCGTCAAAAAAATATCAAAAAAAATCAGGTAGCTTGGTTAACTTACAGATTTGCAGATAAGTAAGATTGACAACTTCATCTGGTAGAACTCCACTAAGGTTCTGCCGCATAAGCTCCCTATGATACGTACAAACACATACAAATAAAGGCATAATGCATCATTCAACTTAGAATGAAAGACAATAGAACCATACTGAAAGAATCTGGATGAGAACCATTTTAGAGCACAGAAATTAGCAGAACAGTGGTGCATGTCTTACAAGCTGATAACATGGCACTCGGTGTGGTTGTTGAATGAACAGTCACATGTCACATTACTGCTAAACTTCGCATTATTGCTAAGCGAACCAGTGACATTGACCCAATTTCCTGATCCGCTGCATGGATCCACGCTAAAATCCCAATCTGCTTTGTTAAGCTTGTGGGCTATTCCTTTGAGTGCTTCAACTGCAAAGGCGAAGACATTTCAAGTTTCAGCCAAATGCAGAAGCTACAAGCTAGTATGTACGAAATCTAAGCTTGTTAACATAAGCATTTCATGCTGCTTCCCTTCCCCTGGAAAGCAAAAGAAAATTGATACAAATGGTGCCAGAGTAAAGATGAAGCATCCCCCACGTCAATAACATTGCAGAGCAGTCACAGCACCTGAATCTCATGCACAAATGAAGTCAGTAGTCCAACATTTCGGGGCCAGCACAGAACTGTAGAAGCATTGCAAAACCGTTGCCATGGCCAACCCAAAACAAGACTAATCGGTCAGCACTCGGAGCAATGCTTTGCCAACACCAGCGCAAAAAAGCTGCTGGCATTCGACTCAGCCATTTCGTCAAACACTTGGCAGGCCCCCACCCGTTGGACCAGAGACAGAGAGAGCAAGGTGGTCAGCCACCTGCCAACGCCCAACAGCTTTGGCATGTGCATGTCGCACGGCGCGCAAGTTGGGATCTTGAAGGCGAACACCGCAGTCAAACGTCAGAGCCTCAAAGGTGAGGATTTTGTCGGCTGACAGGGTTTGTTTCCTTGTCTCGCTCGGCAAGTGGGGAACTGGCCTAAGAGCGAGGCTAATAATACAACTGGCTTGCTGGTTGTAAGGTTTTTTTTAGTCTTCTCCTAGCCTACTCATATAGTAGTGAGCTCTTTACAGTTAATATATGGCCCATTTGTCTCTCTCACAGACTTTTTTGGTTCTTGTGCTCAAACCGGTTGTAAGCTTACAGCTCGCTTCTCCTCTCCCTTCTCTTCTCTCTCCTCCACCTCAGCATTTAATCGACTTACAGTCTGCTATTATACTTGCTCTAATCTTGACGAAGATGGATAAGCTTCGACATGACGAGTTCACACGTCACAGTGAATTAAAGCTGCTGCTATCTTGCACTAGTAACCCTACTATCGACGACAACTTAGCAACTAGTCTAATCACGGAACAGTGTAGTTTTTCATTACCAAGATCATAGAAGTACTACTGCTAGTTCGGAAAAAAAAAGTGTTTTTTATTCACGCCATTACAATTTTATAAATTTGGTGATACGTCATTATAATTTGCCTAGAGAACTACCATTGTAATGTCATTTTCTGTTTCCCACGAACGTAGACCCACTGTCAGGTACAAGAACGTGTATGCGCGTTAACTCCGTGCCTCCTCCGTTAGAACAAGTCCGCTCACGGCAGAGGAGCGCTCGCCCGTGGCGGCTAGCGCGCGAGGCGGAGCGAGGGCGCTCGCCCGCGGGGCCCTGCGCGTGAGCGGAGCGGCGGCCTGCGCGCGAGGCAGAGCGGCGGCGCTCGCCCGCGGTGACCTGCGCGCGACGCCGAGCGGCGGCGCTCGCCCGCGGCTTGCCGCGCCAGGGGCCGTTGCTGAGCTCGGACACGCTCAGGGCCACGCCACGTTCAGGGCACGCGCGCGCTGAGATGAACATGCTGCAAG